>NC_046156.1:63196986-63404486 GCF_011064425.1 Rattus rattus | reverse complement strand
CAACGAAAAAAGAAGAATCTGCAAAGGAGCAAGAGGACTTTTGGGCTTTGGGGACAAAAGAGGAAGAAGGCATGGAGAATAGAGGGTCATAGGTTATCACGGTTTGGAGAACAGGGCTGGGCAGGGCAGGAATTAGGTGGAAGTGTGGAGGGTGGCAGAGGTGGGAGAGGGGGAAGTAAGGAAACTCCCGATGGTACCAGAACGCAGGTGCTGGTCTGGGCAGCTCTGCTGGAGGTCTGAGCAGTGAGCTTCTGTAACTGATGGACCTGCGCCACCAACGAGCTAGGAGAAGAAGGCAGAGTCAGCTGGAGAATGGCTTGCCTATGGCTGCCTCCTGCCCTCTCCATCCAGACACTACCACTCACATGTTCTGCCTCTCCAGCTCCTGGACCTTTCTCTGTAGTTTCTGATTCTGCTCAGAACAGGCTGCCACTCTGGGGAGTGTGGAGAAGTAGAGCAGGCTTGGCAGATGGCCCCTTAACATGCTTTGGTGAGGAAGGGGGGCCCGGACACCACCTAACCATACCTGCTCTCCAGCCCATCTATGTATTCTTTCTTCCTCCGCCGGCTGTCCTGAGCTGACTGCTTGTTGCGGATTTTCCTCCTGATCTTCTTGAGTATTCTCTCCTCTGCCTGGGGGCTCAAGGTGTTGAGTGTTGGGCCCTTAACCTCCCAAACTCCCCAACTGTTCCCTGGGATCCAGGCTCTTTAGAGGTTGAGTGGAGCTTCTGTGATGGGGACACCCTTTGGGGTACCATTGTTACCTTGGTGAGGGGCAGGTGAGAGGGCAGAGTAACCCCTTCTTGTCCCAGCAGATGCTTTTCTTCATCTGTCAGGAACAGACGTTGGCAGGACAGCTGGGAGGAGGGGCAGATGAGTGGGGTCAGGGTCACCTGCTTCCAAAGCCCAAACTGTCCCTCTACCCCAAGCCTGCTTTCAGAGGGCTTTCTGTCATCTGAATGATATGGTGAGGTCAGGGCAGAAAGGTCATTCAGGCAGGTTCCATGGCAAACCGAAGGGCCTTCCTGAAGCTGAGGAGGGTGAAGCTGAGGAGGGAGAGTAAAGTGTTTGTCCACACAGAACCTCGACATTGCCCTACAACCAAGCTAGAGGGCCTGTTCTGGAATCTTGGGACAATCAGAAAAAGAAAACTTGTATGAATTCACTATGATGAGCTTTGTTGAATTTCCTTATGTCAGGGAAACAATTTAGCCATTAAGTTCCATTTAGTAAAATATTTGGTAGCCTGTCAACCACAGGAACAAGTGACTTGTCATCCCCAGGCTCTAAGCTCCACCCCTTAGGTCAAGCTGTCCACCCTCAGACGAGGACTTTCCTTCCTTCTATTTATTTCTATTTTACGTGCTCTGGTGTCTTGCCTGCATGTATGTCTGTGTGATGGGTGTCAGATCTCCTGGAACTGGAGTCACGTGTGGCCTGCCATGTGGGGGCTGGAAATGGAACCTGGATCCTCATGCTCCCAACCACTGAGCCATCTCTCCGGCCCCTAGAGGAGTCTCTAAGGATGGCCAGGCTGACTTCTCAAGCGAGTGTGTAAGTGGGTAGATGGCAGTGGTTGGCTGAGCCTCAGATGAAGATCGCGCCTTCTCACTGACCATCCAGTTATGTATTTCATGTGTGTGTCTTTTTATCTGTGTGGGCATGTGTGGAGAGTCAAGGATAACGTTCAGAAATGAGTTTTCTGGGGTTGGGGATTTAGCTCAGTGGTAAAGCGCTTGCCTAGGAAGCGAAAGGCCCTGGGTTCGGTCCCCAGCACCGAAAAAAAAAACCAAAAAAAAAAAAAAAAAAAAAGAAATGAGTTTTCTCCTACCACGTGGGGTCTAGGGATCAAAATTTAAAAATTTATTTTGTTGTTTAAGATTTATTTATTTAGGGCTGGAGAGATGGCTCAGAGGTTAAGAGCACCCGACTGCTCTTTCAAAGGTCATGAGTTCAATTCCCAGCAACCACATGGTGGCTCACAACCATCTGTAAAGAGATCTGATGCCCTCTTCTGGTGTATCTGAAGACAGCTACAGTGTACTTACATATAATAAATGAATAAAAAAAAAAAAAAAAAAAAAAAAAAAAAAAAAAAAAAGATTTATTTATTTAATTTTATTTATTATCACTTACTATTATCTTTAGACACACCAGAAAAGGGCATCGGATCCCATGACAGATGGTTGTGAGCCACCATGTGGTTGCTGGGATTTGAACTCAGGACCTCTGGAAGAGCAGTCAGTGCTCTTAACCGCTGAGTCATCTCTCCAGCCCCAAAATGAAATTGTAAGTCTTGACAGCTAGTGCCTTTGTCCACTAAGCCATCTTGCCGGTCCTGATATTCCTCTTTGAAAGATTCACAGTGCTTGTAACTTTTTGTTGTTGTTTGGTATGGCTGCTCAAGACAGGGTTTCTCTGTGTGGTCCCAGACGTCCTAGAACTAACTCTGTAGACCAGGCTGACCTCAAACTCAGAGATCTGCCTATCTCTGCCTCCAGAGTGCTGGGATTAAAGGAGTGTACTGCCATGCCCAGCTTTTTTTATTTTTATTTTATGTGTATGCATGTTTACTTGTATGCCTGACACCCACGGAGACCAGAAGAGGATGTTGGATCCCTTGGAACTGGAGTTACAAATGGTTGAACTAGACTTGAACCTGGGTCTCCTGGCAAGACAGCTATTGCTCTTAAGCACTGAGCCATCTCTCCAGCCTCTGGACTGGTCGTTTTGAGATAGGCTGTCACTGTGTAGAGTAGGCTGGCCCTGACTTTGTGGTGCTCGCCCTACCTCTACCTCTCAGGTGCAGAGGTTTCTAGTGAGTGCCACACTCAGCTTCTGCCTCCCTTTGTAATTTAAGAATAACTTAGTTTGGGGCTGGCAAGATGGCTCAGCAGATAGAGCACTGGACACACAAGACTTACAGTCTGAGTTTTATCTCTGGAATCCATTTAAAGATAGACGGAGAGGACCAAGTCCAAGTGGTCCTCCTGTTTCGACCTCAAAGCCTGGGGGTTAAGAGACTGTGTAACCGTTTATGTGGGTGCTGGGGATCTGATCTCCCAGCTCAGGTCCTTGTGCTTACATTCACGTGTGCTTATGACCCAGCTCTCTGCCTCTGGCTTTTGCTTTCTGATGGCCTTTGGCTCTTGGCTAAATCATTTCCTTTCCTGATAGCTCCTTTTTCCTCCAAGTGTTTTTGTTGTTGTTGTTGGTTTTTTTTGTTTTTTTTTTGGAGCTGGGGATCGAACCCAGGGCCTTGCGCTTGCTAGGCAAGCACTCTACCACTGAGCTAAATCCCCAACCCCCCTCCAAGTATTTTTATAGTGTGTTTCTTCCAATCTCTCTAACCAAATCTTTTGAGAATGAAGCACAGAGGGCTTCATCTAGAAATAAAACAAGCACAACCCCGTGTTGATAAACAAAACCCCTAGTGTAGCTCCTGGTCCCAGCTTTAAGCATGGTTTTAGCAGTTGACTAGGACTCGGTTCCCTGCCTTTGGACATAAGGTGCACAGAGAGGACTAAGGCCTAAGCTTGATCTGCACAGCAGGAGTGTCTTAGCCTACCTAGGAAAGGTTCATGATAGGGTACTCCACACATCACTGCAGCACTGGCCACAGGACAGTTGTTCTAATGCAAGCACCTGCTGCTGCTTCGCTCTCACCCTGTCCTCATTAGCCAGGTGGATTCCCAGGTGTCCTGTCCCAGTTCCCTTTCCTGACCCAAGGCTGAGAGAGTAGCTCTGACTGAATGTAAGTGCACACTAGGTCTAGAGCACTGACAGCAGGTTCCCTCATCTCACCTGCTAAGACTTAAACGGTTCCTTACCACCCTGATCCCCAGGAGTTCTCCAGCCCCAATACTTTCCTGCTCTTAGAATTGTTTGTTTCTCCTTGGCCTTCAAACCCACTGCCACCAAAAGTAGGACAAACCAGTTCCTCATTAGTTTCACCTTCCTTTTCACGTATACCCCCATTCATACGAGGGCATGTGTACTGGGGGAACCCCAGTTCTGGCTGGCGTCAAGACTTACCAGGGCTGCAGGAGGTGTTGGGGCTATGGTGCTGACTCTAGGCAGGATATGTCTATGAGCATCAGAGGGCAGATCACTGACTGTGCAGGCACCAGGTACCATAAATGCAGGGCTCCACTGATCTGAAGAAAGATCCAGAGACTGGGACAAAGGAATCAGAAGGCTGTGGTAACGGCAGGGACTGGGCTGGGCAGTGGCACAATTGGGAACCTTCTCCCTTAACTTCATGGCTAGGGTTGGGCCTGAAAGTGCCATTGCCCTATTTAAAAAGTACACTGACCTATCTGGATGGAGATGAGTCCGAAGGTTGGCCCAGCTTCCCGCTGGGTTCCCTGTGGGGCTCCTGCCTCATAGACAACTTCATAGAGGGCTGGGGAACTGGGTGCCTGTGGAGCAGGGGAGCCAGGATCTTTAGAGACCCCACTGTCACTACCAGGAGATGTTTCTGAGCAGTATATCATATTGGGATCGATAAAGAGGTTCAGGAAATCATCAGATTCACTCTTCTGAAGGCCCTATAGAAGGAGAGGGTTCACATGTCTGCAAAGAACTCTGAAAGTCTTACCTGACAGTAGTCTTAGATCCTTAACGCTTCCATTTTGGTGCTTTTCCTTCTTGGACATAGAAAGAGTTACAACACACGTCTATTTTGTGGGTTCTATTATCAGAACTCTTTCCTTGTGGCGACTTAAGGATTCTGGTTAGTTTTCAACCTAACTCCCACTTCCACTGAACAACCTCGGCTACAGCCTCTCCTCATCTCCCAGCTTTGCAGCCCCTGTTCTTGCAGCGTGGTTACCGGCACCTTTGACGGGGGACCATTAAATCCCAGCTCCAGGAAAGATCCTGTCGAGAAGATATCTTCTGGGGGTTCCAGCAACTCAGGGCACCCAAGCTCCATGCTTCTGCCGGAAGATGAGAAGGAAAGTTATAGAAGGAAGGTGGTGGCTGCCCTCTGAAGCTACTGGTTCCTCTGCATTCTCTCCGTTACTCCTTTCCTCTGCTTACACGAGGCAGCCCCTTGCAGGAGAACACACTTCAGGTCTTATCTTTTGGGTTCAGAAAAATAGTCCCATTGGGTATTACCTTTTTTTTTAATTGTTGTTGAGAGAGCTTTGTCCTGCCAAACCAGCCTAGCCCGCTGAAGCCCCAAACACTACACCTTTTCTTTCCACCAGGATCTTGTATCCTGGTCCTGCCCAGTCAAGCCCCGCCTGCCTATGCTGTTCATGGAGTTTAGGGTAGGAGGGGTGGGGGAAGGGAGAGGCTTGGGTTGCACCTGGCCAGGAACCACTGTCCGGGCCTGCATCTGGGAGTAAAATTAAGACGCTGTCCATTTGCAAAGGGAAATAAAACTATAGAAACCCACACCCTGTCCGTCAGTTTCCCCAGTGCTAGCTGAGGGCTTGATGTCTAGTCAGCAAAGAGCTGAGATTGTAGTGACTGGTACACGGGATTCCTGAGTGTCTTGTTTCAAAGCTGCAATCTTTACAAGAGGGAGACCCATATCAGGGTGGAGAACGAAGCCAAGATTTGAAGCACACACACCCCCACCACACACACTCAACGCGGGCTCCGCTCCGGTCCCCATCTCCACAAGGCATTCTTCCACCCCTGAATCCTAATTGGAGATTGAAGACTTAGGGCCGGGCTTCTAGCCAATGGATGACTATCTCGAGGCTCACGCCCTCGCGATTAGCCAACAATAGACCAGCAGAGAAGGGTCGCAGAAGTAATTTGGCTGAGCTTCCAGTTTCCAGCATGAGGCCCCGGGTTACATTGTAGGAAAGTTGAGCTAAAGCTTCCGTGCTGAGGGTAGGAACCGCACAAAGTTTGTTTGGATTTGAGTTTGTTTACCTCGTGATTCTGAGGCCCCAAGTTATTACTTAGGCAGACAGTAAATAACCTGTAGCCTGTGGACCAGGCCTCCACTCCTGGCAGCCACTTCTGCAATTGGCCTATGTGGATCCAGGAACCGCGCTACACACTGCAGCATTTTGGGGACCCCGCTAACGCATACAGGGACACAGGCAGGGAAACTGCCATGCATTAGCCAAACGTTTGGTTTTGGTTTAAGATCTCATTGTTTCCACAAACTACCAGTTTTATGTATAGTTTTGTGTTTTGAAACGGGAGTGAGAAGGTCTCATTTATCAGGGTGGCCTCCTGAGTAGCTGATACTGTATCAGTGTAGCTTGAAAGCTGTTTCAGAGCCTGGTGTGGGAGTGCGTGCCAGTAATTTCAATGCTCAAGAGGCTTATGCAGAAGTGTCCCTGGAGTCAAGGCCAGCCTAGGCTACATAAGATCCTGTCTCAATAGCAAAAACAGAGCTGGATGTGGTCGCACATGGCTTTCATCCCAGCATTCAGGAGGCAGAGGCTACAGATCTCTACAAAGTGAGTTTCAGGACAGCCAAGGTTACACAGAGAAACCTGTTTTGAAAAAACAAGGGGGGGTTGGGGATTTAGCTCAGTGGTAGAGCACTTGCCTAGCAAGCGCAGGCCCTGGGTTCGGTCCCCAGCTCCGAAAAAAAGAATAAAAAAAAAAAAAAAAAAAAAAAAGAAAAAACAAGGGTTGGGGATTTAGCTCAGTGGGGGTTGGGGATTTAGCTCAGTGGTAGAGCTTCTTTTTTAACCTTGTGGGTCCTGGGGATCATGAAGTTAGGTGGTTTAACCCACTGAGCTATCCTGACACCTATCTTTTTCTATTTGTATTTCATTCTTTTGAGACAAGATTTTACTCTTGTTACCAAGGCTGGCTTCATTTTGGAAATTCTCCTGCTTCAGCCTCCCAAGTGCTGGAATGTGAGGAGTGAGTTAGAACACCTGTTTGAAAAAATTGTTTTCATCAACATTGTTCTGTCTTGTGATGTACAACAGCTCTAGGGCTCATAGAGCAGATAGTATTTTGCCGGTTTTAATGATAAGGAGTCAGATGCTCATGACGAAAAAATAGTAATTTCAAAATTCAGGGTTTGTTTTGCCTTAAGCTAGTGTCTGGTGAGTTATGCACTTCAAGAAAAACAGTGAAAATGTGTTAGCATAAGTATGAGTCCTGTGTACTTTCCTCCCGGTGCAGAAGGATGTGAGGTACAACTAGGATTCCAACCTGTGCTTGTTTTCCTTATTATTTTTTTAAAGATTTATTTTTTTATTATTTTTTTTTTTTTTGGTTCTTTTTTTTTCGGAGCTGGGGACCGAACCCAGGGCCTTGCGCTTCCTAGGCAAGGGCTCTACCACTGAGCTAAATCCCCAGCCCCTATTTTTTATTTTTATGTATATGAGTACACTTCAGACACACCAGAAGAGGGCATCAGATCTCATTACAGATGGCTATGAACCACCATGTGGTTGCTGGGATTTGAACTCAGGACCTCTGGAAGAGCAGTCAGTGCTCTTAACCACTGAGCCACCTCTCCAGCCGCCGCTTGTTTTCCTTATTAATTTTTTTTTTTTTTCTGGAGACGAAGACTGAACCCAGGGCCTTGTGCTTGCTAGGCAAGCGGTCTACCACTGAGCTAAATCCCCAACCCTCCTTATTAATATTTGACTAAGCCACTGGTACAAACTGGAAAGGAGCTAGCATGCGGTGACAGCTGAGTGACTATTATGTTCTCACCGTGGTCTCATAGCAATCCAGATAGGACAAGTTAGCTTTTGTTTGTTTGTTTGTTTGTTCCAGCTGGAGCAAGTTCCAGGACAGCCAGGGCTATGCAGAGAAACCCTGTTAGGGGGTGCGAGTTGGGAGAAGAAGAGAAAGAAAGGTGGCTAACTGCACGTCAAGAGGCTTCCCAACAGGGGGTTGGGGATTTAGCTCAGTGGTAGAGCCCTTGCCTAGGAAGCGCAAGGACCTGGGTTCGGTCCCCAGCTCCGGAAAAAAAAAAAAGAGGCTTCCCAACAGGCGGCTACATGCAGAGATGATTCATGGGAAATAGAATCAGGCTTTCCCACTAGGACTGGAAGGAACTTCTGTCTTCATCTCACTCGCTTAACATCCTCTTTTCCCTGAAGGATTAAGTTTTGCAGAGGAAAAACTAACTTCCTTAGTTTCATGTCAGATGAAGGTCAAGTTCAACAGATCTGTTGTTTAACTTGAAGTCTAGAGTCAATGATGATGGCTGTAGTTCATGGTTCAAAATTACTGAGAGGATATTCTTCCGTTGGAGAACTCGTACTATCAAGAATTTTGCCCAACTTTCTAATTAACCTATATTTGATCAATTAAAACCAATTGCTCAGAATGTGCTTCAACTTTTCTCTTATAAAGTAATGTGTAAGGTAATAGATATGCATATGTCGATTAGCTTAGACTAGCCATTTTGTAATGTGTAGGCACACACATACCATATATTTCAAAGTGTCTCGTTAGATACCACAAAAACGATTTTTTTTCTTTTTTTTTTCGGAGCTGGGGACCGAACCCAGGGCCTTGCGCTTGCTAGGCAAGCGCTCTACCACTGAGCTAAATCCCCAACCCCACAAAAACGATTTTGATTTTTATTTAACTTTTAAAATAAAATTTGGAGGGGCTGGAGAGATGGCTCAGGGGTTAAGAGCACTGTCTGCTCTTCCAGAGGTCCTGAATTCAATTCCCAGCAACCACATGGTGGCTCACAACCATCTGTAATGGGATCCGATGCCCTCTTCTGGTGTGTCTGAAGATAGCAACATTGTACTCAGATAAATAAAAATAAATAAATCTTTTTTTTTTTTTTTGTTCTTTTTTTTCGGAGCTGGGGACCGAACCCAGGGCCTTGCGCTTCCTAGGCAAGCGCTCTACCACTGAGCTAAATCCCCAACCCCTATAAATCTTAAAAATTTAAAAATAAAATAAAATTTGGAGTTGGAGAGATGACTCAGTGGTTAAGAGAAACTGGTTGCTTTTCCAGAGGATCCTGGTTCAATTCCCAGAACCCAAATGGCAGCTCACGGCTGTCTATAAATCCAGTTTTAGGGGATCTGATGATTTCTTTTGCACTCCGCAGACATTGCATGCTCATGCTGCAGTGACAGATTTGTAGGCAAAACATCCATACACAAAGTAAAATTAATTAAATTAATTTTTAATATTTTTATGTTTAGATATTTACATCTGTATGAGAATACGTGCACATGAGTGTAGGTGCCTGCAGAGGCCGAGTGTGTTAAATCCCCTGAAGCAGGAGTTACAGACTGATCTGATCGCTGAGAATCAAACTTGCACTCTCTGGAAGAACAGCAAATGCTCTTAAGCATTCAGCTGGTCTCTTTCCAGTCCCCTATTCGACTTTTAAAAGATTTATTTTATTTTAAATTGTGTGTTTTTATGTGTGGGTATGTACACAGGCAGGAGGAAGCCAGATTTATTTGGTCCCCACAGAACTAAAATTATAGGTTATGAACTGCCTGACATGCGTGCTGGTCTGGGCAAAGTGCTACAAAGAGCACTGTTTGCTCCTAATTGTTGAGCCAAAGCTGGCATTGAGCTCATAAGATCCTTGAATTGTTAATCAACTGCAAATGTTCATTTATTTTTATTTTTGTGTGTGTTTGGTGGTACCGGACACATGTTTGGAAGCCAGAGAATAACTTATGGGAGTCGGATCTCTCTCTCTCTACCTTATGGGTTGGGAGTGGGGAGCATCCAATTGGATTTAAAACTCAAGCTTGGGCTGGAGAGATGGCTGAGCGGTTAAGAGCACCGACTGCTCTTCCAGAGGTCCTGAGTTCAAATCCCAGCAACCACATGGTGGCTCACAACCATCTGTAATGAGATCTGATGCCCTCTTCTGGTGTGTCTGAAGACAGCTACAGGGTACTTACATATAATAAATAAATCTTAAAAAAAGAAAACCAAACACTCAAGCTTATTGGCAAGCACCTTTAACAGCTGAACCATCTCTTCACGGGCCCAGGAGGAGATTCTTAGAACACTGGGTTGAGAGATCAGGAGAATCCAGGCTGAGCAGACAGCAGGGGGATGTTGTGGCAGGATTGCCCCGAGTCCAGGACAGTTTTGGCTACACAGTGATCATAGGCCACTGTGAACTTTTACGTGTGAGATCTAAGAAAAAAAAAAAATAAATAGGCAGTGCCCTGGCCACAGTGCTGCTGAATGCCAGATCTGCCAACAACAGAGACCAACGCTGAGCCGCAGATATGGCACTATCCCTTGAGGTGACCAGCCAGCAACCCGGTGGCAGGTTGACTACATTGGACACTTCCTCCATGAAAAGGACAACGTTTAAGGGGTTGGGGATTTAGCTCAGCGGTAGTGTGCTTGCCTAGCAAGCACAAGGTCCTGGGTTCGGTCCTCGGCTCCGAAAAAAAAAAAATGCAAAAGAAAAAAAAGATCTAAAAAAAAAAAGGACAACGTTTTATTCTTGCTGGAGTAGATAATGGATTTGCCTTTCCTGATTCTGCCAAAACCACCTTCCGTGGCTCAGGGCAATCCTGCCTCAGCCTCCCAAGTGCTGAGATTACTGGCACATGTTTAGAAATCAAATAAAACACAGCAGTCTAGGAAGAATTGTTTTATTTAATTATAAATTAATTTATAGAAAAGATCGCTTTTACGTCATGCATTCATTCTTTTCTAACTCTGCTTCCCCCTCGGCCCCTCTCCAGAAACAGGGTTTCTCTGTGTAGCTTTGGCTGTTCTGTAACTCGGTAGACTAGGCTGGCCTTGAGATCCACCTACCTCTGCTTCTAAGAGTGCAAGGAGTAAAGGTGTGAGCCACTACAGCCCATCTCATTCTTTTGTGGGAGCTGGCTAGACAAGCCAGGCAAGGAAATTTGTCCCAAAAAGGGAATGATTACCCTTTGGCCCAGTTAGGCACTAAAAGAGCCTGAGCTGTAAGAATTGGCGGCCAAGGCCGGACAGATATCCTGAGAGATGTGGGAAGAAATACTTGGGAGTAAGGATAGGGAAACGGCCTTGCTCGCCGAGTTCCTAGCTCCCACTTCTATCAAAGTCTTTCTGACTGGCCGGCCCCGGCGGACAGCTTGTCCATGGTAGCGCGGGGGCCCCACCGCCCTCGGTCTTCCCGCTAGTCCCCTCCCGGTTTTGGCTTCGTCTCAGCTCGCCGCCAGCCCAGCCTTCTCCTGTTTTCAGATTCTAATTGCTCCTAACGCGCGTCACTCTAGGTTAGGCTCCTCCCACTGAGCGCAGTCATTGGCAGTCGCGTGCGGGTACGCGGAGGCGGCGGGGGGAGGGGAGAGGGGTGGGGAGGGGGTGGGAATTCCCGACGCGAGGCCGGAACCGAGCCACAGCGATGGAGTGAGACCCTCCGGAGGTGAGTGAGGCCTCGCTGGGCATAGAGTCGAAGGCAGCTTCTGAGGCCTCCCAGGCTTGGAGCTGGGGTCTCCGTTTTAACATTCCTCTGCTTCCTGCGACGCTGGCGGCCTCCGACCTCGTCTCCCAGACTTCCAGACGCCGCCCTCAGTGCGGTCTTAGTTCGTCTCAAGCCTCTCTTCTTTGGCTATATGCCGAGACTACCTGTTATTTCCGGGAAATGGCCCTGGGGAGTGGGTAGTTAAGAGAGTCATCCAGCACCGAAGTTCGCCCCGTTTCAGATCATTGGTGAAGCCATCCCAGACTTCTCTTCCCCTCTAACCTCCCTTTGCAACATACACTTGGTGGACTGGGAGAAGAGTGGTTTGCCTTTCTTAGGGAACCCCAGCCCCAGCTCCAGGTCCTATCTGGAGTCTGTCCCTAATTTTCTGCGTGCCCCAGGTGAAAGAGTAATGTGATATTTATATTGGCCTTGTCGTGCCTCAGTTTCCTCCTTGATGGCTCGCTGAACTTAGGGAGAGATAAATTGGAAGGAGGAAATGCACTCCTGGTGTTGGAGCGGATGAGTCACTTCAGCTGGGAAAGGCCAGAAAGTGGCTGGGCTGAGGGAAGTACATTCTGCTGACCAGCCTTCCCTTTTCCTTGACCCCTTCTTTCCTGTGTGACCATTCCCACCCATGCTAGTCTTCTCTATATAGGTCGAAGAGTCACTGAGTTATCCCAACCACCATGGGGCCCTGGGGGGAGCCAGAGCTCCTGGTGTGGCGCCCAGAAGCGATCGCATCGGAGCCCTCGGTGCCAGTGGGGCTGGAGGTGAAGCTGGGGGCCCTGGTGCTGCTGTTGCTGCTGACACTCATCTGCAGCCTGGTACCTGTCTGTGTGCTTCGAAGGTCAGGCGCTAACCATGAAGCCTCTGGTGAGTCTCTACCGCCCTGGAGGCTGGGAGAGGAGACCAAGGGGGAGGGGAAGGCAGGAGTGGCCACTGCTTCTGTTGGGGTAGAGGGACTTTGAAGGGTTTCATTTGGTTGTAACCCCTTTTGTACTTGACTCTTGCTTAGCTTCAGGCCAGAAAGCTTTAAGCCTAGTGAGCTGCTTCGCAGGAGGAGTCTTCCTGGCTACCTGTCTTCTGGACTTGCTGCCTGACTACCTGGCTGCCATAGATGAGGCCTTGGAGGCTCTTCATGTGACGGTAAGGGTGAGCACTGACCTCAACATGTGACCAAGAGTAGATTGTGGAATGGCGGTCGGTGAGTTGGAAGCCAGAAAGCTCTAGAAACCCTGTCTCGAAAAATCAAAAGGAAAAAAGAAAAATGTGGTTACAGAGATCTCTTCAGGGTTCGCCTCATGGCTGTGGAAGGCCTTAGGGTGTGAGGCTGTGAGGTATGGGTCTCACCACAGGATATTCTTTCTGTGCATTCTCTCCCTGATACTGACGCTGTGCGACCTCTCTGTCCTCCTTGAGAGAGAGGGAGCCTCATCAGGTGTGTGAACTCCTCTGGGGTTGCAGTTCCCAGGAAGTTAACAATGTTCCAAGAGTCACGTTTCATACATTTATCCGTTTGCTCCTCCTTCCTTCTCTCTCTCCTTCCCTCCTCCTCATTCTGTTCTTTTGTCCTTTTTTTTTCAGACAGGTTCTCAACTGTGTAGGCCTGGCACTTGTTTTGTAGACTAGCCTCAAATTTGCAGTGATCTTCTTGCCTCTGCCTCCCAGATGCTGAATTACAGGTTTGTGCTACCTCACCAGCATTCCCTTTTTTCCTAACTTTTTTTTTTTTTAAAAAGATTTATTTATTTATTTCATGTATGTGAGTACACTGTAGCTGTATTCAGACACACCAGAAGAGGCATCAGATCCCATTACAGACGGTTGTGAGCCACCACGTGGTTGCTGGGAATTGAACTCAGGACCTCTGGAAGAGCAGACAATGCTCTTAACCGCTGAGCCATCTCTCCAGCCCCACATAGTGGACTCTTTTTTTTTTTTTTCTTTTCTTTTTTTCGGATCTTGGGACCGAACCCAGGGCCTTATGCTTCCTAGGCAAGCGCTCTACCACTGAGCTAAATCCCCAACCCCAAAATGAGGTCTGAAACAGACAACTGGGATTTTTATATCAATCTTAAGAGCCACAAATATTAGCATCTAAACTCACCAACTTTTTTTTTTTTTTTTTTTTTGAGCTGGGGACCGAACCCAGGACCTTGCGTTTGCTAGGCAAGCGCTCTCCCACTGGGCTAAATCCCCAACCCCCCCCCTAACTTTTTTTATTTTCACATATTATACATAGTAATGGGCTTTATTATTACATTTTTTTTTTTTTTTTTTTAAAGATTTATTTGTCTTCAGACACACCAGAAGACGGCATTAGACCTCATTATAGATGGTTGTGAGCCACCAATGTGGTTGCTGGGATTTGAACTCAGGACCTCTGGAAGAGCAGTCAATGCTCTTAGCCACTGAGCCATCTCTCCAGCCCTATTATTACATTTTCATACACACATAAATTATCTTAACTATATTCACTCTTATTATGACTTCTTGTTCCCCTCCCACCGATCATCCTCTTCTGAGCTCTTTTGAGTGTGTGAGTGAGTGAGTGTGTGTGTGTGTGTGTGTATGTGTGCGCACGTGTGAGAGAGAGACTCCATGAGTTTAGCTAGGGTCACTTACATGAACATGGATGAGGCCCTTTTTCCAGTAGAGTCTAGCTATGTAATGTAGACGTCTCTCAAGCTCTTGGTTCTCCCTCTTCAATTTCATGGGTTACAGGTGTTCAGCAGTGTTCTGGAGACAGATGGCTGCAGATCTGGGAGGGTAGGAAGCAATTCCCAGGGGCCAGATGTTCTCAAAGTGGGCTATGGGGTCCAAGGCAAGGGAGTCTGTTACAAAGCTGGAAGTGGTGCATCTCAGACTTGCGAGGCTGAGGCAGGATGATCATGAGTTGCTGAGGCCAGCTTGGACTATGTAGTATTTTTCTTGGCCAGTCTGGGCTTCACAGTGAGACTGTCTCAACCCCCTGCCTGCCTCCTAGACAGAAACACTGCAAAAAGCTCAGTATAGGAAAACCTGAGACAGTTGCTCAGCAAAGTCATCTTTTTTTCTCCCGTGACTGAGGAAGTAGTGATGGGTACTAACCTCTTGTGTACCTGTGACTGAGCGGCCTATGTCTCCATATGACTGTGAATGTCCCTGGGACATGTAGCTTTGTATGTGAACATTTGGGAAGGCGGGCCCAGAGGTGATCTTTGTATGCTTACATTTAACACTGTGCACATGTACATCCGTGACTCAGCCGGGGGAAGTTCTGACCCTGAGGAAGCACTGACTGGGTAATGTGGGGAGGCGTTCTTGGGGGTCACAGCTTAGTGTTGGTAGTGGTGACATTGTGTTCTCGACTGACATCTGATTGGTAGAAGCCAGAGATGCTGCTTACTTACAATACGTGTGACAGCAATGACAGAGGTATTTATCCCAAAATGTTATTAGTGCCAACGTTGGTCTGTATGTAACACTTTGTGATACCATATCTATTCCATTAGGTGTTGTTCTGTGGTTGTGCCACCACCAGACTTCAGGGATCCTGTCCATGTGGGACTTCAAATGTATAGAACCGGGCCTCTGCCAGCCTTTGCATCTGGTTTCTTCCCCTTGTCTTGTTGCCTGAACTCTTGTTGCCACCTCTGTTCACAGCTTCAGTTCCCCTTGCAAGAGTTCATCCTGGCCATGGGTTTCTTCCTGGTGTTGGTGATGGAGCAGATCACACTGGCTTACAAGGAGCAGTCCAGTCCACCACATCCGGAAGAGACGAGAGCTCTACTGGGAACAGTGAATGGTGGGCCTCAACATTGGCATGATGGACCAGGGATCCCCCAGGCCAGCGGAACCCCAGCAGCTCCCTCAGCCCTGCGTGCCTGTGTACTGGTCTTCTCCTTAGCCTTGCACTCTGTATTTGAGGGCCTGGCTGTAGGGTTGCAGAGAGACAGGGCTCGAGCAATGGAGCTGTGCCTAGCTTTGCTGCTCCACAAGGGTATCCTGGCAGTCAGTCTGTCCCTGCGGCTGCTACAGAGCCACCTACGAGCGCAGGTGGTGGCTGGCTGTGGGATCCTCTTCTCCTGTATGACACCTCTGGGCATCGGGTTGGGTGCAGCTCTGGCAGAGTCAGCTGGGCCTCTGCACCAGCTGGCCCAGTCTGTTCTGGAGGGCATGGCAGCTGGCACCTTCCTTTATATCACCTTCCTGGAAATCCTACCCCAGGAGTTGGCCACGTCTGAGCAGAGGATCCTCAAGGTCATTCTGCTCCTCGCAGGCTTTGCCCTGCTCACCGGCCTGCTCTTTGTCCAAGTCTAAGGTGCTTCGAGAGAAAAGGCAAGGGAGGTTGACTATCAGGTGCCCCTGTCCTCCCCGCCCTTCTCAATTTGTGGGAAATAGAAAGGAATGGAGAAAGGAAGTAGTGAGGACCAAAGAGTTCTCTGAGAGGTAGGGATGGGACATTTGGACTATGAATAATGAGATGGAAGTGAGCAGAGAAGAGGCAAGCCCCAGACCCAAAGAATAAGTGATAGCCAAATTACTATGGACATGATCAGTGGGCATTAGAATGAGGCAGACCGCTACAATCAGAGGTCAGGCTCTACGTCTAAGAGACAAGCTGACAGAAGAACTGAGTTAGGTATTCAGCTGCTTTGGGATAAAGATGCAGAGGCTATAAGTCAAAGCCAGTATCCTATTGGTTCTAGCCCATTTCACCACTCTGCTGACTGAAGTGGTTCCTCCTACTGTCTTGTCTCCTAATCTTCTATTTCTCTCTTGTCTTCCACCAAGGGACTAGTGCCAAATGGTCTCTTTGCCAGTTTTCGTAATTTATCTGGCCCCTCCTGTCCTTGGGTTTCTCTGTGTAGCCTTGGCTGTCCTGGAACTCACTCTGTAGACCAGCCTGGGCTTCAGTTTACAGAGATCCATCTGCCTCTGCCTCCCTAATGCTGGGATTAAAGGGGTGCTGGGCCACCACTGCCTAGCTCACTAGTCTGTTTTTAAAGTGCCAAATACCCATCCACCCACTCACCCTTTAGGGTTTTTGTTTGCTTTCTCTCCCTCCCTCCCCCCACAGGGTTTCTCTGTATAGCTCTGGTTGTCCTGGCCTCAAACTCAGAGCTCTGACTGCCTCTGCCTCCTGAGCACTGGGATTAAAGGTGTGCAGCACCATGGGTTGCTCACCTGCCCCTTTTCTGAAAGCACAGTGATGAGGTGCTGGGTCAGTGGAGGAGACCTATTTGCTCTTTATTTAGGCCCCACAATTTGGGGTGGGGCAGAAATGTTTGCTGAACTGGTCTGGAGTGAGAAAAGTAGGTACTGATACCAGCCACTACAGAAAGTGGACATGGTGGGCCAAACCTAGAAAATAACAATAACCTGCCAAAACTTTATATCTGAGGAGCCCGGGGTGGGGAGACAGATTCCCCCCACCCCCAGGATTATTTTTGGGGAGGGAGGGCTGTGCATAGGGCTGTACTCTGTAGAATCTATTTTACTAACTGACCTGTTTTGGGACATATTACCCAAATAAAGATGTTTCTATACACTTCTTTGGTATCTGATTGAGTGTGTGTGTGTGTGTGTGTGTGTGTGTGTGTGTGTGTGTGTGTGTGTCTGTATGTCTGCCTGCCTGCCTGCCTGTCTTGTCTCTGTGTGTCTGCCTGCCTGCCTGTCTGTCTTGTCTCTGTGTGTGTGTGTGTGTGTGTGTGTGTGTGTGCGCGCGCGCGCGCGCGCGCGCGGCAGTCGGAGTGGTTATGAATCTCAAATGCATACAGTTGAAGATCCTTGTGTTCACTCGCTCCACTTCTCACCTTTCCTGAGGATGACTAAATTTCTCTTTTGTCTCTTCTTCCCTTTCTGTCTCCACCCCTTCCCTCCTCCTCCTCGTTTTGTCTTCTTTGGCGAGTCCCTCTCCCCTTCCCGTTCGTAGGCTCGGGACTGTTATAGAACTACCTTTCCCAGCTTGCTGCGCGCCGGGAGTAGGTGAGGGGTGGTGTGCGTGCCGGCCTCCGTGGGGGGGGGAGTGTCACGGGATTGCTGGGAAGTAGAGTCCGCTTCCTGCCTTCGCTGCGTGGCTGACGGCGGAGAGGAAGTCCGTAAACAAACTACAAGTCCCAGCAGGCGGTGCGTCCGAGTCAGGACTAGGCTGGGGCCGAGCCGCCGGGCTCGCGGAGGCGGCGGCGGCGGCTACTAAGGCTGAAGGAGCCGGGCCGGGCCCGCGGCGGAGGCCGTGGCTGGATCTGGAAAGGTGGCGGGGAGGGACGCGGGGATAAGATGGCGACGTCAGGGGCGAACGGGCCGGGTTCCGCCACAGCCTCGGCGTCCAATCCACGCAAGTTTAGTGAGAAGATCGCGCTGCAGAAGCAGCGTCAGGCCGAGGAGACGGCGGCCTTTGAGGAGGTGATGATGGACATCGGCTCCACTCGGGTAAGGGGTCATGCTTGGGAGCTTGATCACTGAGGAGCGGTCGCGGAGAGGCGGGGCGGGGGCGGGAGCCTCAGGGCTGGAGGCGGAACACTGCTGGGACAGCGGGCGCGCCTTCTGGGTGGCTTAGGGTGAGGGCCCAGGGTCAGTTAGATGAGTTTTGCCGGGTGAATACACCGGAGATGTTGGGGGAATAGGAAAGACTGGGTTTGAGTTATTTACATATGAAGCAGTGGTCTCGAGAGGAGATGGGCTGCCGAAGTCCATCATCCGGGGAATGGCCCTTGTCTCTATCCCAGTCCGAGTCCTTTCAAGTACTCCACTGAAGCATCCTCAGTCTTGGATTATGTGTTGGAAGCATAGTTTGCTTGTCCCTAATCTGACCCTTTCTGAGTTTGTGATCACCAAACTAGTGCCTGTGCTCTTATAGGACACTAGGTTCCCAGGTGAAAGGGCCCCTTGAGTGGTTTGATCGGACTGTGCTGGGTATATTGGGACAGGAAGTCCCCTCCTGTGTCCCGTCCCTTTGCTTCCTTTTTCAAATATTTCGTGTGGTTTCCTGACTTGAGTCAAGGTGAAGACCATTGCTCACAGTATGGTTCTTGGTGTATGGCTCTGGGCGCCCGGGAGGAAAGATAGAGCTTTGAATCAATCGCCGAATTTTGTTAGATCACCTATCCTTTGACTGAGGATGTGCTGAACTTTCTAGGGAGGTGGTGCTACCAGTGGGTCAGTGTCTGGAATGCTTTCTAGAGTGCTCTATGTGTGGGAAATATTCATTCCAAGAAGTTCCACAAACAATTTTCAAGCTTCTGACAAGTTGTTTTGGAAGCACACCCCCGACCCGTGCCTTGATTTCTTGCTTCCCAGGGCAGGTTGTGAGGGAATTGGGGTGAACACTCAAAAGAGTTTGCAGATAAGTAGCCCCAGTACAGAGACACAATTATTTTTCAAACAGCAGGTGAGGGATATTGCAGTATCTTTCATGATAAAGAGCTGGAATGAATCTAATTGGAGATGATGGAGCATAAATACCATATTTCAAAGCTCTTTGGTTCTATATATGGCTGACTGACTGTATTTATGTGTGTCTCCCTCTACTCTTTGAGTCCTATGTGTGTTTCCCCTTTGATTTTTCTAGAGTCCACATGCTCTAGTTTGTGAGAGTTCAAGATAGATAAATGGAGAGGCAAATCTGCTCTGTGTGTGTGTGTGTTTGTCTGTGTGTGTGCACGTGTGCGCACATGTGTGTTTGTATAACCTACTCTTAACCACCATGAGGATTATGAACTATTGACTGCTCCCTTAAAGAGCTTTTGATTATGGTGGGGGTAGAGTCAGGAAGATGGGAGAGAGTTTTATCTCCACTGGAGAGCTTGAGGCTCTGAACTCTGGAACAGGGCTAGTGTGTGCAAGTGAGGAACGAAAGGTTGGGGCTTCTATCTTTGTGGTGCTTCGGTAGCACTTTTCTACCTACTTTTCTTTTGTTGATTAACTTCTCTGCTGCATGGAAAAATACCTCAAACATACATGGCCAGAGTCTAGAGAGATACAGGATCTTGGGTTTGGAGTGAAAGGCTTACTTTGCTGCCTGACTGACTGGGAGGGTCTGCTAGAGGCAGAGACAGCCGTGGTGGGAGATACCAGTGAGGACTTGGAGGGTCTATCCATTAAGCACAGAGATCAGCATCACCCACTGGCATCACTGAGCTGACCTGGAGTGGAAGACAGTTCTGATCAGTTCTGTGCTACAGTCTGATTCGGAGCTCAGAGTTTCCCCTTCCTTGATTACTCTCCTCCTTTCCATGCCCTTATCCCAGCTTATACATTTGGCTGTGGGCAGAGTCTGAGCCTTAATCTCTCATACGGAGGTACGTGTGATATAGAGAGACTAAAACTACGGCCCCACTGAGGGTTATTTTGTCTCACTTCCTTAGCAGACATCTCTACGAACTGGCGGGAGATGGCTCTGCCCAAGTTGGAATAGGCTACTGTGCCCTCTCCCTCCTCTACCAGTTCAGTCATCTTAACCTCCAGTAGAAGAATACTTGGTTTGCTTACCTCTCTTTTAGCAGAACCATCATCATCACTTTTTGCGTTTTTGGGATGTGCAGACTCTGTGCAGCCTTATTCTAAAGCTGGAAAAGAAGCAGATGCCAGAAACGTATGGTCTTCAGAGTGTGAGGGAAAGAAACTAGCAATAGTGAATCTTTGTCATCGACTCCAGTCTTCTCATCTTCTAATTAATATTGAACACATCTGGAAAGGAAGGCAGGAAGAGCCTAATAGGCCACCATCAGTGACTTGCCGCAGCGGGGATGCCAGAGACAGAGACAGGCCTTGCCCAGCATGGTTTTTCAGGCAGTTTTGAGGCAATGGAGCTCATTGGTTAGGAAACTGCAGAAGGGCTGGGTGGGTTGTTTGTACCAGGTCTTGCTTTTCCCCATCACTGCCTTTGTACTGACATATCTTAGGAAGCAGTAGTGTACTCTGGTGGCAGAGATGGCCAAAGGGAACTTAAAACCTTTCTTGACGTCCCCGTTTGTCTTTTTTATCTCAGTTACAGGCCCAAAAGCTGCGACTGGCTTATACAAGGAGTTCCCATTATGGTGGTTCTCTGCCCAATGTTAACCAGATTGGCTGTGGCCTGGCTGAGTTCCAGGTGAGTGGACACCAGCCAGGGAGTGTAGGCTCTCAGGCTACTTCCCCTGCTGATTCACCTGTCCTTTTGGCAGAGCCCCCTTCACTCACCTTTGGATTCATCTCGGAGCACTCGGCACCATGGATTGGTGGAACGGGTACAACGAGATCCCCGCAGAATGGTGTCCCCACTCCGCCGATACCCCCGCCACATATCCTTCAAGAGTGACTTAAGGGCAGAGGAATGATAGGAAGGGGCTCTTTAGAGGCTCACGGAGGGAAGGAGCTTTCTCCTTTATATGCTCAGTTCATTTTTCTCCAGTTCTTTTATGCAGCACAGACTCTCGTGATGGACAGCTGGTGTTTCCGTGGCTCTGTTCTCCTCAGTGCTGGTCATGGCCGGCCTTACTTCTGCTCCCTCGATTGTAAAGCAGTAGGACTCCCTGTTACCTGGGAAGGAGATTCAGGTCCTTCTCTCATTCTGTTGTGAATCTTCATTCCTAGAGACTCTACCATATTCGTCCCCCTAACCCTTCTCAGGCATTTGCTTAGATTGTTCTGACTCTACTAAGCTGGGCCTGATTCTTTTCCTTCCTTCCTCCCTCCCTCCCTCCTTCCCTCCCTCCCTTCCTCCCTTCCTTATTTATTTAACCCTCTGAGCGTCTCTCTATGTAGTCCTGGAGCTTGTTATATAGACCAGGCTGGCCTATGTAGGTCAGGTGGATAACCTCCTGCCTCTGCTTCCTAAGTGCTAAGATCAAAGGGGTGTGCCAGGCCTGGTTTTTTTTTTGTTTGTTTGGTTTTGGTTTTGTTTTGAGATGGTTTCATTCTGCAGTCTGGGATTTTCTGAAGCTTGGCAGATCAATCAGGTAGGGTTCAAACTTTTGGTGATCTCCTTGGCACACACGGGATCACAGGTGTAGACCACCATGCCTTTTTTATTCCGTTTTGCTATTTGCTTATTTTTGTGGCCCTAGGACTTAACAAATTAGGTGGCTTTCACTGAAATATAACCCTGGTTTCTCTTCTTTCTTCTTTCCTTCTGTGTGTGTGTGTGTGTGTGTGTGTGTGTGTGTGTGTGTGTGTGTGTCACAGCATCTCACTATATTGGGATTACAGCAGTGTAACTGACTTGTATTACTACATGCTGTCTCCCTTATTCTCATTTGTTCTCTCTACTGTTTTCCTTAACTACAGCTATTTACATTGACAGTTCTCCCTATAGCCCTGCCTACTTATCTCCTCCCCCTGAGTCTGGCTGGCGAAGGTGAGTCGAGAGCAGGTAGAATTTCTCCCCTTCAGTCTCTGACATGTTCCAGAGCGGCTGAGGTGGGCTAGGTACTGGGCTAAGGTATCAAAAGTACCTCCTCCTGTAAAGGCCAAGCTGGGAGGGTGGGGCAGCTGGGTAGGTGGTCAGAGTCCAGACTTGGCCATGTTGACACGAGTGGCCAAGCCTCTTAATTCAGCAAGCAGAACCAATGGAATTGTAGCCAAGCTGGGGTGTGTATAAGTGGGGGGAGGGGAGAGTGGCAGGGTGGCAGGTGAAAATGGCTTCTTTTTCATAGTAGTGGATGCCAGGTGTAATGCTGTAACCCTGTCAGGTGTTTGAGCCCCTCCTTTTCCCATCTCAGCTCCAGTATTTGTGTCCAGGAAGCTTGCTAGGCTTCAGTGTTTCCACTCAGCTTGTGTTGGCAAAGAGGAGTTTCTGTATCCAGTTCTTAGATTGAGCAGGGGTGGGAGGCTCATGGATCAAGGGCATCAGAAGAGCCAGAAAGAGGCAGGATACTGGGTACCAAGGCCTTTGTGTATCCACCCTGGCTGCTGTACATTTTCCTACCCCCACGCCTTTCTCGTCCATTGCCAGCGCCTTCTTCCTCCTGATAACATTTCTATCCTAGGATGATGCCCTGGGGCAACCTCCCAGCTGAGAAGGGGCAGTTGTTTAGACTGCCATCTGCACTTAACAGGTGACGGTCCTTGATTTCTTTAGTCCACATCTCTTCCTTGTACTTTCTGGGGCCCTATTCTATCTACTCTACCCCCCAGTGTGGACCAGTTGAATACCCCACTGCTGGGCAGTGTTTGGTGCCTGGAAGACTATTACTCTACTCATTTCTGCTCCTCCAACAGGACAAGCTCCGACTCTGCTCTTCACACAAGTGTGATGAACCCTAACCCCCAAGACACTTATCCAGGCCCCACACCTCCCAGTGTCCTGCCCAGCCGGCGAGGAGGTAGGTGGTCCCAGGGAGTAACTGTGGGGTTTTCTAGTAAAACAGACAAATAAATAGGCACTGCAGCCGCCCCTGTCGCACCCCATGCAGGTTTTCTGGATGGCGAGATGGATGCTAAAGGTATGTGTGTGTTCTTGACCAGTTGTAAATGAGTGCCAAATGTCTTGGGCAGAGTGGGTCAGGGAACAGTATTCCCTCTTGGCTGCCTTTGCTTCTTGTCCTGCCTTACTGGATCCTTCTCCAGCTTTCCCATCACCAGTCTTTCTCTTTCAAGTCCCTGCTATTGAGGAGAACTTGGTAGATGACAAGCATTTGCTGAAACCTTGGGATGCTAAGAAGGTAGGTAAGGGCCACTGGGTGTCTTCCACTATCCCTCTGCTCTCCTCTTTCCCTGGGACAGCCCTTCCAGGGTCCTCACTGAGATCTGTCCTCATTTCTAACCCTCTTCCTTCTCTTCTCAGCTGTCCTCATCTTCCTCTCGACCTCGATCCTGTGAAGTCCCTGGAATCAAGTAAGTAGCACTATATAGCTGATGTGAGATGGAGGGAAGGAAGGAAAGAGATAAGAAAGACTGATTTCTGCTCTTCTCTGACCACTTTCTCTTTGCCTGTCTTTCTTCTTCTGTCCCTAGCATCTTTCCATCTCCTGACCAGCCTGCTAATGTGCCTGTCCTCCCACCTGCCATGAACACAGGGGGCTCCCTACCTGACCTCACCAACCTACACTTCCCCCCTCCACTGCCCACGCCCCTGGACCCTGAGGAGACAGTCTATCCCAGCCTGAGTGGGGGCAACAGTACCACCAATTTGACTCACACTATGACCCATTTGGGCATCAGTGGAGGTCTGGGCTTGGGCCCCAGCTATGATGTACCAGGTGAGTGGTTACCTTGTCCTGGTCATGTGACCAGGCTAGACTGTGACATGTGACATGGCTAGAAGGGTGAAGGGGACAGAAACTTGATCTGGGATCCTGTGACTGCCCACCGACTCCACACCTCATAACCCTCATTGTAATTCTCACCAAGCAAGAATGGGTAGGTGTGACTTTTCCTAGAAAAAAAGACAGACAGTAACCCCCAAATGGGTAGTGCTGATCAAGGTCAGGGACAGAGTAGGGAGTACCTCGTGTTGCTATAGTATGGTCACTGCTACCCATTCTGGTCGGAAAGGAGCTGAGTTCCCATCAGTAATATTGGCATCTCTGGTTTTTTGTCTGTGTCTGCAGGACTTCACTCACCTCTTAGCCACCCATCCCTGCAGTCCTCCCTAAGCAATCCCAACCTCCAGGCTTCCCTAAGCAGTCCTCAGCCCCAGCTCCAGGGCTCCCATAGTCACCCATCACTGCCTGCCTCCTCCTTGGCCCACCATGCACTGCCCACCACCTCCCTGGGCCACCCGTCACTTAGTGCCCCAGCCCTTTCCTCCTCCTCTTCCTCTTCGTCCACTTCATCTCCTGTCCTGAGTGCCCCCCCTTACCCAGCTTCTACTCCTGGGGCCTCTCCCCGCCACCGTCGTGTGCCCCTCAGCCCCCTGAGCTTGCCTGCGGGCCCAGCCGACGCCAGAAGGTCCCAACAGCAGCTGCCCAAACAGTTTTCGCCAACAATGTCACCCACCTTGTCTTCCATCACTCAGGTATGCGTGGCCACCTTCCCTACATATGTCTCCCTTCTTCTTCTTCCTGTGCCTGTCCTGTCTCATCCATCCCCTTCCAATCCTCTGTCCTGTCCCAACCCATCTCTATCTATCTCCCCTCCTTGCTGAAGAGAACAAACTCTGCCTTTGACCCTTTGGTTCACATCATAGTTCTGCCTCTTGATGCTTGTCTTCCTTTATAAGTTAGTGAACGTCTCTGAGCCTCCTCAGTCTCATGCAGACAGCAAGGATGGCTTTGTGAGCATCGGATACAGGAACGTACACTAAGTAGTTAGCATCTTGCCTAGCACAGGCACCAGTGTGGCTAACCCATTGGCCTTCCTTTGTTCTTATCCTTCCTTTGCCAGGTCACCTCATCCCCTATCACTTCTGTTCTGTCTCCTATTTCCCTTCTTTACTAAAACTCATAGAGCCCAAGAGTCTCAGACCACAGAGCCCCAGCCTTTCACACTGTATAAATGAAAAACCTGGTGCCTGAACTGAAAGTAATTTCCCAACATTTGCACAAATGGTGGAGATGGTGTCTCATGTAGTTCATCTGGCCTTGAGCTTTCTGTGTATAGTCCACCTGGAACATCTGGTCCTTGCTGCTTCTGCCTCCTAAGCTTGGATTACAGGCATGAGCTACCATGCCAGCTTTCTTTTCCTTTTTCTTCTCAGACTTGCCTCTTTCAAATCTTCCTATTTTTCCGTCATCTTTCTCCTTTCCTCCTCTCTGCCGTCCTCTGCCCAACTCCACTGCTGTTTCCTGGATGTATGTTCTCGTTCCGTCTGTGCCCTCTCCTGTAGGGATGACTTGCCAGGGAGGGCAGTTTGCCCTCAGCATCTCCTCCACTTCTTCCTCTCCTTCCCTCTGGCCTGTGAAGCCCCTTCAGGGCTTCAGCAGAGCAGTGATCATCCACACTGTGGCATTAACAGTCTCTTGTGAGCTCTCACAAGTAACCAGTTACTGATCGTCAGGTACCAGGGTTTAGGAAAAATCACTTACGGAATGGATTTAAGAGTTAACCTTCTGTTAGCCTCACTGAGCACCTACCATTGGATAGACATTTTGTGTAATTTCCACCAACCCCCCAGATGTGCATGGAAACATAGGATGTTGTTGGTTTTTGAGGAGAGCAGGGAGATAGCTCCCACTGTTAGCCAAGC
The DNA here is from genome assembly GCF_011064425.1 of Rattus rattus. Taxonomy (NCBI): domain Eukaryota; kingdom Metazoa; phylum Chordata; class Mammalia; order Rodentia; family Muridae; genus Rattus; species Rattus rattus. The sequence continues at coordinate 63,379,047 of NC_046156.1, read as the reverse complement.
AGAGGCAGTGTTCTTGCCTCCTGAGTGCTGAGGTTAGAGGTGTTGCCCCAGCACATCTGGCTGGAGCATTGTTATGTTTGTATTGAGCACAGGTGCAGCTTACAAGGTGGGGAACCCAAAGTGTTCTTTTGGGGATCACACTAAAGAATAAATTTTCTCCCTTTTCAGGGCGTCCCCTTGGATACCAGTAAACTGCCTACTGACCAGCGATTGCCCCCATACCCATATAGCCCCCCAAGTCTAGTTATACCCAGCCATCCACCCACCCCAAAGTCTCTACAGCAGTTGCCCTCTCAGGCCTGCTTAGTACAGCCCTCAGGTGGACAGCCTCCAGGCAGGCAGCCACATTATGGGACACTGTACCCACCTGGGTCCAGTGGACATGGGCAACAGCCTTACCACCGCCCAATAAATGACTTCAGCCTGGGGAATGTGAGTATGGGAACTCATAGCTCTGAAATGGGGGGAAGGGGCTGAGGGTGGGTCAGGGGCCTGAGGGGTCACTGGTACACTGAATTGGGGGATATGGTTGGGACTTCTTTTTCCCCCAGGTAACATAGCACTGCCAGCTTGGGGCTCCTGTCTTCCTGTGTTTGACCCCTACTCCTGCCCCTCTGTTTCTGCTCAGCTTGCTCTTTGATGACTCCTGCCTTGACCCGTTCTCTTCCTGGCATGCACATGCTCTGGCCCAGCAGGTACGGTGCCCACACTTACTTCGGGCCCCGTGCTCGCTTCTGTTGCTCTGCTTGCTATCACCTCCCTCTGTCTTTGCCTCTCTTCCTGGGGTGGATGGAGCTTGCTAGGCCAAGAGGACATATCAGCAGAGCTAGGCAGGACAGACAGACACCCTGTTCTGAAGCCCACTTCCTTAAGGTCTGTCTGTGTCCCTAGCTGGAGCAATTCAACATGGAGAGCCCATCTACCAGCCTGGTGCTGGATCCCCCTGCCTTTTCTGAAGGTCCTGGATTTTTAGGGAGTGAGGGATCAGTGAGTGGCCCCCAGGACCCTCATGTCCTCAACCACCAGAACTTGACCCACTGTTCCCGCCATGGCTCAGGACCTAATATCATACTCACAGGTAAGGGAATGTGGGTGCTGGTGGAGATTGGCAGGAGGAATTGGCAGCTTCAGTGGTGCAATAGGAGACCGAGGGTTTTGGCGGTGTATGGCCTGGGATCCTTACCCACCTCTTCTACACACAGGAGACTCTTCCCCAGGTTTCTCTAAGGAGATTGCAGCAGCCCTGGCTGGAGTACCTGGCTTTGAGGTGTCAGCATCTGGGTTGGAGCTGGGACTGGGGCTGGAAGATGAGTTGCGCATGGAGCCACTGGGCCTGGAAGGACTAACCATGCTGAGTGACCCTTGTGCTCTGCTGCCTGACCCTGCTGTGGAAGACTCATTCCGTAGTGATCGGCTACAGTGAGGGGACCTTACTGCCGTCCTTCTTCATGGCCCTGTCCCGTCACTGTCTTTTCATCCCTTCCCCCTGGCCAATAGAGACTACTCTCTGCCCCCAGATCCTTTTTCTAATATGAATGAAGGATCCTAAAACTGAGGAAAGGGAAGGGGCTTGGCCAGGTGGCCCCTGAATGTTGTACATCTGGTGGGCTCGGGGAGTTCAAGGGAGGGCCCAAAAGCACTTGTAACTTTGAAAATCGTCTGTCTGGAGGTCAGAGCCTGTTGGAAAGCAAGGTGTAGAGGGGAATCTTGGAGAGAGGGCTTGTCCAGAAAAGGGTGGGCATTACCAGCCCCTCCCTATTTCTCTTCCCCTTGCAATGGAAGAGAGAGTCAGAGTGGATATTATTTTTTATTAAATATATTATATGTTAATAAAAAATCCTATTAAACCTTTTGTGTGCTTGGCTGTTTGGTACGTGGCTGGGGACCTAAGGAGGTTTGGCGCCACAGGTCCTTTTGTATTGCATGTTTTATTTTGAGGCAGGATTTCTCTTACATAGTCCAGGCTACCTAGAAATCATACATGACCTGTAGCACCCCAGTTTCCTTAGTGCTAGGATTATAGGTGTGTGTTCATCCTTTCAGAACGTTTATGCTTGTGCAGGAGCACCATCCTCAAATTTAGGCCCAGACTGGACATATGCTAGAGCCAATATAGACTTCACTGAGGGCAGCAGGAAGTCACCTTATGTGCCCTCATGTTTGTCTAAGGCTCTGCTGCAGCATCAGGGGATGGGGCACCCTGACTGGCCAGACAAGTTACTCTTCTGCGGCCTGGAGTAAAGAGATGTAGCTGTTCCCAGTGTCGGTGCTTCTGAAGAGAAATAAGCAGGTCTAGCTGGCTTACTTGGTCCTTTAAGTTTGGTGGGCCTATGCAATTTCATGTCAATCACCCATTTCACTGCTCCTTTTGAGTTTGACACAATAGATCCTTGGGAGACAACCATGTTCCACGAAGGTTTGTTAGACTTCACCCAGTATGGCGAAAGGAGTGCTGCTTCTCCACAATTCAGCTTCATGCCTTTCTTCCTCTTTTTCAATGTTCTTGTCATTTCTCGAAAGAAGAACTGAGAATTTCTGGCTTTGGCCAGTGGGTTCTAAACGTGGAAGTGGGGAGTCACCTGGGTTTCCCAGGTCTAGATCTTCAGGGCCTTCGCTGTGGCACAGTGGCCACATCTGACGGTAGGGCAGGACAGGAGCACCACCGGCTCCGACTTCGGGGCCATCTGGGGTCAGTGTCTTGCTTTTTCCGCCTGGTGGTAGGAATCCGCTCGGTTGCAGGGGGCCCTCCCAGCCACCAGGGGTCGCGCTGCAGGCGGCAGGGTGTTGGGCCGGCGCTAGCCAGGGTCACGGCCACAGGCCCGGGTGTGTGTGGGGGGGCAGAATAGCTGAGGCGCCCGCGGCTTCCCGGGGGGAGGTGGGGGTAATGAGTGGAGAAAGCAGGGCGCGCTGAAGAGCTTGGGGTCCCCAGCACCACGGGAGCCGGGAGGACCGCGCGGCTGGAGCTAGCGGTGTAGCAGCAGTCCCCGCGTGGCGCAGCGCGCGGGGACGCTGGGACCGCCCAGATCTTCCGCTGTGCCCGGCGCCCTCGGCTGCTGCTTCTTCCTTCAGCCCGGGCGCGAGCGGCTCCTAAGTCGAGTGCGCCATGTCCGGGGCTGGATAGCAGCCGGGCCGCCCGCCGGCCCGCCAGCCCGCCCTCGGAGCCACCCGCCAGCGGGCCGGCTGGGGAGTCCCAGGGCAGGCAGGTAGGGGCCGGACCGGGCGGGGCGGCGGGCGGGTTAGGGCGGGCGGAGGGCGGGCGACTCCAGGGACTGTCCCCAGCTGTTCTGCGCTGCGCATCTGGTTCCGCTTCCTCCCTCCCGGGGAAGTGAAAGTCGAGGGGAGGGCGCAACCCGGAGCTAGCTAACTGTGCTCGACATCCTACAACCTGGAGCTCCCGCGGGCGATCAAGCCAGAGGCACCCCTCCTTCCCGCTAGGGTCACGCGGCTGCTGGCGCTGCTGCCGTCACGTCCTCGGCAGTCCCTGCGCGCGCTTCTCTCGGCCCTCCGGCCTCTTGCTCAGCCACCTCCCCCGCGCCGCGCCCTCTGCCCTAACCCCGACTTCCCGTCATTCAGCATGTGGGCGTTGGGACCCAAAGTGGCTTTAGTGCCGTTGTTTTCCCCCAAGGGAGAAGGGGCTGCATTCTATAAGACTCTTCCCTGGCTGGATAAGGGAAGGCCTGGATACTCAAGTCGTGTTGATCCGGGCTTACCCACTTGCCTATAGAGGGTCTCACCTAACGGCTTTTGCCTACTGTCTTGGGTCACAGAACTACTATTGGCCTGCAGTGGAAGAGAGAGTGAGCTGTGTCCTGGAGTTAAATCAGGAGGCTGACGCTGACTCCTGGCTTCACCTCTCAGATGTGGAGAAGCTCAAGCTAAATTTAGCTTGAGTTGGGGCATGTGTGTCCAGAGGCCAGGTTAAAAAGACAGGCGGCTTGGCTCTAGTTCTCTGAGGAAGAGTGGGAGGTTAAATAGACTGTGCATTCTGGAGACATTGGAAGCTTCCCTGCCTTGCACGGGATCCTTAGTGTGAGTGAGGTCTGCTTTGGTCTGAGACTGTGCTGGCACCTTCAACAGTACTGCCCCCCAGCCCCCCAGCGGTACCGCGCACCCATAGGCTGACTTATGCTGAACTAGCTACAGCTTCCCCTTCGCAGGCAGCCGTTTCAGGAAGTAACCTCCCTTCCCCTCTGAAGCACTCTCTCAGCCTCTAGCCCCTTGCTAGCCACCCACCACGCTTCTTCCCACCTTCAGCACTCTGGGGCACCTCAGGACTCTTGGGGCTTCCACTCCCCAGGGGCAGGCCATGGAGGCAGGTGAGATAAGTTACCAATAGACTGTTGTGGCCCTGGTTCTGTCTGGGGCTGGGTGGCACGGGTGTGAAATGGCTGGAGCTATCTCCTACAGTCCCTTTGTGCCTAACTACAGACACCTAAGGATCCTGGAGATGAGAAAGCCCTAGTTGCTTAGCCAATTAGGTAACGTTAAGCTAGAGAAAAAGTATACTTGAAGACTGATGAGCAGAAGCTAGATCTTGGGTTTTGCAAGCCTTCCCAGAAATCTGTGGAGTCTTCTGAAAATGAAAGGATGGGTGCTTTAAGAGAATTAGCCGCACCAGAAGGTGTGGTGTGGTGTTGCTACCAGAGCAAGAAGACCAGAGACCTTGACAAAGCTAAAGTTGGTGTGATGTGGTAGCCAGGGGGAATGATGTCATTGCAGGCCATTACGGAAAATACTGTGTTCTCTGAGATGTACTGTAGCGGGCAAAGAGGGGCGGGCCTTTAAAGGAATAGGTGAGCGATATGTCAGATGTGTGTTGTAAAGTGGAGTTTGGGTTCTTTGGGGAAAAAGGGCTGATGTCACTAAGAAGGAAGGACCTAGTGGTCTCTAAGGAACTGTGGTGGGATATGAGAGTCTGGTGATGTCACAGGTGGAAGAGTTCAGGATTGGCTGATCATTTATCCTTTCCTTAGAAGAACTAGGAAGAGAAAAGAAGGTGGGGGGTCCACTACGGTTACCATGGGAACATTAGCCTCTCTCGCTCCATCTCTCCCTCAATTGACCATTCCAGATGCAGTGAGTGAAGGGGGGGCCATGGCGGAGGAGCGGCCTCCCCGGTTGGTGGATTACTTCGTGGTGGCTGGGCTTGCAGGAAATGGAGCACCTATACCTGAGGAGACGTGGGTTCCTGAGCCTACTGGGCCCCTGCGCCCTCCCCGGCCAGCTGAACCTATCACAGATGTGGCAGTCATCGCTAGGGCACTGGGCGAAGAGGTGCCCCAGGGCTATACATGCATTCAGACTTCTGCTGGTGGTCACCCCTTGGAGCTCAGTGCTGGGCTCCTGGGTGGAACTCAACCAGTCATCTGCTACCGCAGGGGGCGTGACAAGCCCCCCCTCGTTGAGCTGGGGTATGTATCTCTATCCATGCTGGCACTAGAGGAAGCTGGGAGCTACCTTTGAATGAGCTAAGAAGAGATGGGGATGTGGGTCAAGAGGAGGAGTATGGGAACAGCAGCAGAATAGGCTAGAGGTCAAGAGGAGGGGCCCACTGCTTTCGCTGCTGCTTGCTAGCCAGCAAAGGTTTCTTCATCTGCAAGATGAGGATAGTGGCTCCTTTCTGGCTGATTCAGAACATTAAATGAAATAACCCATGTGAGTCTGTTGGTTCTTTGTGCTTACTGTTTTTTGTTTTTTGTTTGTTTTTTTTTTTTAATGTATATGAGTACACTGCCGCTGTCTTCAGATGCACCAGAAAAGGGCATCAGATTTCATTACAGATGGTTGTGAGCCACCATGTGGTTGCTGGGATTTTGAACTCAGGACCTCTGGAAGAGGAGTCAGTGCTCTTAACCGCTGAGCCATCTCTCCAGCCCGTCCGTGCTTATTCTTGAGAGCTGTGGAAGGCACGGGTTGAAGGGATGGTTACTGACTGAAAAGATCTAAGTAGGAAGTGGTAGGCTATACTACCAGGGTTTGACAAGGCTAAGAGAGCATGGCAGGTTTAGGAGGCCAGGTGGGCAGACCCAGTAGGACCCAGGTCTTTTTCTATCCCGACCTCTTGATGTCTCTCTACTTTCTGTGCCAGGGTGTTATATGACGGGAAAGAACGACCTAAGCCTGGGTTCCAAGTGCTTGACACGACGCCGTATAGCCACTCAGCCAACCTGGCCCCTCCAGGCCCTGGGCACCCCCGCACCTACCTCATGTACCGGCGTGCAGCAGAAGGGGCAGGTCTGCATGCCCTGGGCATCACTGACCTCTGCCTGGTTCTGCCCAGCAAGGGTGAGAGCACTCCTCATACTTACTGCCGGTTACCCCGCAACCTCAACCCTGGCATGGTGAGTGGTACTGAGGTATTGAGAACTGAAACCTGAGCCACTAGTGTAAGGGTATGGACACGGGGCACATATTTGGATATTTGGGGACTGAGGCCATTGGCACCAGGCCAGATCAGGAGTGGCTTGGCTGGGAGGACTGCAATCAGGAGCATCTCTGAAGAGAAAAGATAACTGAAGGGTGGTAGAGAGAAGATGAACCCAGGAACCACTGTTAGTGACACATCTGTTTATCTCTTGTCATTTCCTGGGCAGTGGGGCCCAGCGGTGTTCCTGTGCTACAAGGTGGGCCTGGCCAAGGCCAACACACTGGTGTATGAGGCAGGTGGGTGGCTTCTTTTTTCTTCCTACTCTTTGACCCTCCATTCTTATGCTTGGTGACCCCTGACTGGTAACTTCAGCGACCCCAGAACTTACTTCTCTTTGCCATTTAGCCCTTCTTTGGGATACTCTAGTTTCTTTACCTGGAATCAAATGGACCCTTCACTCTAATATGTGCTCTTAATTCTGCTGGGGTGTAGAGCTGCTAGGCCGCTACCCAGAGGAAGACAATGAGGCGTTTCCGCTGCCCGAGTCAGTGCCAGTCTTCTGCCTGCCCATGGGAGCCACTATCGAGTGCTGGCCTGCCCAGACCAAGTACCCAGTACCCGTCTTTTCCACCTTTGTGCTCACAGGAGCTGCTGGTGATAAGGTGGGTAGGTGGGGCGTGGTAAAGGGGTCCACATAGTGCAGAGCCCATCTAATTATCCCTATACCCCTGCCAGGTGTATGGTGCCGCGTTGCAGTTCTATGAAGCGTTCCCGAGGGCCAGGCTGTCAGAGAGGCAGGCACGGGCACTGGGCCTCCTGAGTGCCGTGGAACGGGGACGGGCCCTGGGAGGCCGAGCAGTGCGCAGTCGGAGAGCCATTGCTGTGCTGTCCCGCTGGCCCGCCTTCCCGGCCTTCCGAGCCTTCCTCACCTTCCTTTACCGCTACTCCGTCTCAGGCCCCCATCGTCTGCCCCTGGAAGCGTGAGCACAGCTTTCCTAACACTGGAGAGGATAAGTGGGAGCCATTAGAATGGAATTGGGGGAGGTACACTGAGTTCCTAGGGGTCAGGGATGCAGCACGTGGTTATAGAGTTTGTCCATTTAAACTTCTGGCTAGAGGTAAGTAGAGCCTGGAATCTAGTCTGCATTTGTGTGCCAGTTACCTCACACACACACACCCCTCCCCCTCCCCCGGGGTTAGTGCCAAACCCAGGTGCTACCACTGAGCTAAATCCCCAACCCTTAGCCTGCATTTTTTAGTTGGGTCTCGACTAGGCCTGTGTATGCCCAACAGATATATGTTTCATTCCTTCATTCCTTTGTTCCTTTGTTCATTTGTTTGTTTACTAACTTGCTTTTGAGGCAGGACTCACTCTATAGACCTGGCTGGCTTGGAATTCATTGTGTCGCAGATGTGCCTCCATTTCAGGCAAAGGGATCTCTTTCCTAATACACATAAGACCCATGTACAAAGCTGGTCCAAGTCAAGAGGTGGGCTTCAGGGAAGAGTGAGGTTCTTAAGGATAGAAGAAATGAGGCTATGTGGAGTGACAAGACAGGGGACAGATTGGAGAGTTGGCCTCACCCTTTTCCTCTCTCCCTAGGCACATCTCCCATTTCATTCACAACGTCCCGTTCCCTTCCCCACAGAGACCACGCATCCTAGTGCAGGTGAGAGGTGAGCCTAGGGCTGGGCTGGATGAAAGGAGAGGAGTTGGCAGGGACTGGCTATGAGCATCCTGACCTGTGGCTCCTCTCCCAGATGTCTCCCTATGACAACCTGCTCCTCTGTCAACCTGTCTCCTCACCCCTGCCCCTGAGGTATGTGACTAAATGGCAGGGTGTGGTGGGAGGCTTTGAGAACCTGGGGTATAGTAGGAGGTATGACTCAGGTGTATATAGCTGTTACGATCTTTGCACACTAGCCCTGGTGGTCTGTGTCTAGGAAAGAGTTTCTTGTGACCCTTTTATCGTTTTACTTCCTGCAGTGGTGCTAGCTTTTTACAGCTGCTGCAGAACCTGGGCCCAGAATTGGCTATTACATTGCTGCTGGCTGTGCTCACAGAGCACAAACTGCTGGTCCACTCGCTGCGGCCAGATCTGCTTACCAGTGTCTGCGAGGCCCTTGTCTCAGTGAGTGCCACATTATCTAGTCTACTTCTCCAGAACTGCTGTCTTTTCTGGTATCCCTCACCCAGATCTGGACTCTCCTCCTTTTCCTTCTGTAGGGAAAGGGTCGTCAGTCTTTCCACGTGGGTACAGTTGTCAGACACAGGGTCTTTCTTCAGGATTACTCCAAAGGCTTCTTTCAATAGGCCCCTCCTCCCTAAGTCCAGTGCCCTGTGCTCACTGGTTCTCACTCCTTCATGTTTTAGATGATTTTCCCTCTGCACTGGCAGTGCCCCTACATTCCGCTGTGCCCGCTAGTGCTGGCGGATGTGCTGAGTGCCCCTGTGCCCTTCATTGTGGGTATCCACTCCAGTTATTTCGATCTGCATGACCCACCTGCTGACGTCATCTGTGTTGATCTTGACACCAACACGCTCTTTCAGTAAGAGGCTAAGTACCATTTAAGGGCTGAAGGGGAATGAACGTCCAAGGGCTGTGTGGGGTTTTATTGGTTCAAAGAGGGTTAGGCTTTTGCAGAAGCTCCAATATCCTTCCTCCTTACGTTATCTCTCAGAACGGAGGAAAAGAAGCCCCTCTCTGCTAGGACCCTGCCCCGAAGACCTTACAAGCTTCTGCTGGCCACACTGACGAATCTGTACCAGCAGCTGGACCAGAGTGAGAAGCTGGTGGGCTTGGGAGGCTGGAAGCTGTTGTTGGCCTCAAATCTCCAGTTTGACGGGAGCATCCAGGGGCAATAGACCTTCTCTGAAGTGGCTGAGTTTGGATTTGGTGGGAACAAAATGAATTTAGGGGCCAGGATTCAGGGGCAGCATTTTTTTTTTTTTTTTTTTTTTCGGAGCTGGGGACTGAACCCAGGGCCTTGCGCTTCCTAGGCAAGCGCCTACCACTGAGCTAAATCCCCAACCCCAGGGGCAGCATTTCTGAGCTTATCAAGGAGGTTGAGCATATATCACTGGAGAACCTTGAAACTGGTATCCAAAGGTAAATTGTTTGGCCACTCCTGGTGCAAGATCTGTCAGAAGCTGGTGGTGAAGACAAGACGTGTGTGAGAAAAACAGGGTGAGACGAGCCCCGAAGGTGCTAATCTTGACTCTCAGACATATTGTTTCCCAGCTTACACTGGACCAGAGGAAGAGGCCTCCCTGGAATTCCTGCTGACAGACTATGAGGCAGTGTGTGGCCGCAGGACTCGCCTAGAACGGGAAGTCCAGGGAGCCTTCCTGCGCTTCATGGCCTGTCTGCTCAAAGGCTACCGGAACTTCCTTCGACCTCTCACCCAGGCCCCCTCTGAGGGGTCTCGAGATGTTGAGAACCTTTTCTACCTTCAGGGTAAATAAAGAGGGTCTATTTTGGTTTGCAAAAGGTTTCAAGGGAGGGCGTGGTTAGGGGGCAGGGCTCCATGGGGAAAGTGAAGGAGGCACTGGCTGGGGGGAGTAGATTGCTTGTACCTTCTCCATTGCTCTGGCTTTGGAGGGACTAAGGGTTTATGGGTGTCCTACTATCTGGGGTCCCTTAGCATAATACGAACATAGTCACTCTGGTCGTGAGCAGCAGTCATGAGTATAGCTCGGATGAGGGACGTGGCCCCTTGGATAACTCCCAGCCTGCAACAGGAAGTTTAGTCAGACAGAGGGAAGGGGCATGGCGAGCATTGGAGAGCTGAACTGCTCTATGTGGGTGCTATGAGGGCCACGGATCCTGAAGGCAGGAGCCAGGAGCTGGGTGCAAGGAGGCTGTGATCAGAAGGCTGTGGTGAGCGTGGCCACCCCACTCCCGACCCATCCTTACCCCTCAGGTTTCCTCAAGTCCCGGGAACGCTCCAGTCACAAGCTGTACTCTCAGCTGCTGCACACGCAGATGTTCTCCCAGTTCATCGAGGAATGCTCCTTCGGCTCTACCCGGCACGCAGCCCTGGAATTCTTTGACTCTTGTGTTGACAAGGTATTGGGCATTGTCCCCTCTTCCTGCTGTCTCTGTCACCCTCAGGCCACTGTTAACTATACATGTCAGTGGTGACAGTGTTGGCTGGAATTGGACAGAGCACAGCCTGTGCAGCCAACCATGGCTGGCTTGGCTTGTTCGCTTTCATTCCTGACTCTGCTCCTCCAGATGAATCTCTAGGACTCCTTCCCTATGCCTGTGTTTCTGGGAGGGGCCATCTTCTGGGCACCCGGGTTTGTGACAGAGGACCTTGGCTCACCATCTTAACTCTTATTCTTACTGTCCCGGTCCAGGTTCACCCAGAGCAGGAGAAGCCTGAGCCAACACCCTTAGTGGAGCTGGAGGAACTATCGGGAAGTGAGCTCACTGTCTTTATCACACCCCCAGAGGAACCGCCAGTACTGGAAGGCAGTGAATCTACTCCTCAGTACTGGTGAGAGGGTCTTCTCCTGTCATCCTGCGCGTCATGGCCCATGCTCAGCCCTGTGCTAACTGCCTCATGGTCTCTGTCCCTCCAGTTATGATGGGTTTCCAGAGCTGAAGGCTGAGCTATTTGAGTCTCCTCAGGAACAACAGGGGGCACTCCCTGTGCCAGGCCCATCCCGTAGTGCCCCCAGCAGTCCTGCACCTCGCCGGACCAAACAGGTAACCAGCGGTGGGCCTTGTAGGGGAATCGGGCACAAGGGCTATTGCTTCATGGCCAAATGAGGATACCCAGGGTGCTTATCCCATCAAGCTGCTGGGAGTTTGGTACATTAAAAAAAAAAAAAAAAGTGAAACACTGAGCTGCCAGGTGTTGGTGGCGCACGCCTTTAATCCCGGTACAGGATCCCTCTGCAGGAGGCAGAGGCAGGAGGATCTCTGTGAGACCAACCTGATCTACAAAGTAAGTCCCAAGACTGCCAAAGCTACATAGTGAGACCCTGTCTCAAAAAACCAAACACCAACAAGATGCTATACAAACGTTAGCCTCTGTTACCATGGCGTTTGCCATCTTCCTCCTCCTCTTCATCCCTGAGCTTTCTGGGGCCACAGAAGCTGGCTACACCTCGCAAGGTGTTCACGTGTGCTCCAGGGCCAGGCCACTTGCCCTTGTGACATTCCAGAGAGGGTTGTAGCTTAGGCAGTGCCTCAGTCCTCCTGCCTCCTTAGAACACAGACCCTATCTCAGGAAAAGTCTTGTTTCTCACACTGACCTGTAATCAGGAGGATGAGGCAAGATCTAGTGTTTGAGTTCAGCCTAGGCTATCTGATAAGACTCTAGCTCAGAAAAATATCAAAATAGGGAAAGATCCGCCACGGCTTTATCTTTATCTTGGTGTGTTTGCTACCCCACCTAGGAGATGAAGGTTGCACAGCGCGTGGCACAGAAGTCAGCCACTGTACCTGAGCTGTGGGCCCGGTGCCTGCTGGGTCACTGCTATGGACTGTGGTTCTTATGCCTACCTGCCTACGTGCGTTCTGCACCTTCCCGGGTGCGAGCATTACACACAGCCTACCATGTGTTACGTGAGATGGAGAGCCGCAAGGTGGTGCTCCCTGATGAGGTAGGCATTCCCACCTCTAACCCCAGCAAGGATGTGCAACTCTAGGGGCCGTGAGAGGGGAACCGAGACCAGGTAAAGCGGATGGGCAGCTTCTCCATCAACAATCACAGAGTGCATGAGCATGTGCAGGAGAAAACAGTGGAGACTGCCGGGGCCAGTGGGTCCCGTGACAACTGGAGGGCTGGGAGAGGATGCTTGCTGAGACCTGGGAATCCGGGTTGGAGTAAGTCTGCTACATCCCGTCCTTCTCTTGGCCTAGGTCTGTTACCGGGTGCTGATGCAGCTCTGCTCAAACTATGGGCAACCCGTGTTGTCTGTGCGAGTCATGCTGGAGATGCGACGGGCAGGCATTGTGCCCAACACCATCACCTACGGCTACTACAACAAGGTACTGACATTGGGGTGAGAGGTAGGATGGCAGTCTGTACTTGGGCCTGTGTGGGGAGGGCACTCTGAGGGCTGTTGCTGTCCCCATTCCTTGGAGATTAGGCTTGCGATTCTACCTGGTCCTGTAGCCATTGTCATCCTTTGTGCTTCTTGGTTGCCGTTGCACAGACACAGGGTTTTTGTTTGTTTGTTTTTGTTTTTTCAGACTTAGACATTTGATTCTTATTTACAGCAACCTTAAACTCAAAATGCCAGACTGTTCCAGATTCATTACACATTTTAATATTTTTTTTTCTCCACAGTGCCCCAGGGCATAGAATGGTCATTTCTTATATTACAGGAATTGAGGTTGTAGAGAATTCACAACTTTCCCCAGGTCCCACAGTAAGCATGTTAGGGAGTCGAAATATAAGCAAAATTTTATCCAGAACTCAGCCTCTTAACTGTGATGCTAAACTCCTGTTTTTCAGATAAGGAAACTAAATAGTCAAGTAGCTGAGATAATTTCTTCAAAGCTATTCAGTTTATAAATAGTCTAGCTAGCATGTTGATGCACAACTTTAATCCCAGCAGTCAGGAGGGAGAAGCAAGAGGCTATCATGGGTTCAAGTCCAGCCTGATCTACATAGTGAGTTCCAGCCAGGGCTACATAGTGAGACCCTGCCTAAATAAGTACATAAATTCTTAAACAAACTAATAGAATGCTCTACATAGACTTTTCTCCATTACTAACGATAATGGCTCTTGGGGGCTTTTGTTTCTGAGTGAGTCCTAGAGAGCAAGTCTGGAGAGAAAGGTAGTCCCCAGGGTTCTGGACGGGCAGGAAAGGCATCACTAGGCCATCCTGGCCGGCACTGTGATTGGCAGGCTGTGCTGGAAAGCAAATGGCCATCTGGTACTCCGGGTGGACGCCTACGCTGGGCCAAGCTCCGGAATGTTGTCTGGGGGGCGGCTCAGTTCCGCCAGCCCTTAAAGGACCGAAGGCGGCTGCAGCAGGAGCAGCAGGAGCAACAGGAGCAGCAGCAGCAGCAGCAGCAGCAGCAACGGGTGGCCGAGCAGCAAAAGTCCGGCAGCTCTCAGACAGGTGGGTAGGGACTGGCAAGGTAGCCTTGGTTCCAGACATGATGGTTTATACCTGCATTCCTAGCATTTGTGGAGTTAAGACAGTATGATTAATTGTTGCGTACCTTGTACTACATAGTGAGTTCCAGGTCAGATTGGAATACATAGTGAAACTTTGTATCAAAAGGGAAAACAACAACAACAACAACAAAACAACAACAACAACAAAAAACAAAAAAAAACAAAAACAAAAACCAAAAACCCCACAGACCTAGATGAGGTAGTTCCATTCTGATGGAAGAGACCTGGAAAACTATACATACACAGGGAGGGCCTTTCTGTGTGTGGATAAACCAGGTGTGTTTGGTAGCAAAGGTGGAGAGTTCTACTTGGGAGAAACCTTCCAAAACCCCAGTCCACCCAAGGGACTGCTTCCGTCTGGGGCTAAATTCCACTGCTTTCTACAGAGCCCTGTCTGGAGCGTCCTTCCCCAACCCGCCCTCTTCAGCGCCAGACTACTTGGGCTGGACGCAGTCTACGGGAGCCATCTTCACCCATCGGGCGCCTGGTCAAGAGTGGCAGCCTAGGCAGCGCCCGCGGGGCACAGCCCACTGTGGAGGCTGGCGTGGCTCACAGTGAGTACCCTTATCTGACCTCCTCCCTCTTCTCACGGGGCTTCAGTTAGCGAGGGGAGGACTCGAGCCACGCATAGGGTAGCTCCCTGTTAGCGGACCTGTAGGCTCTGAGGCAAACTTGCCTAAATGTTATGGTGAGTTGCGATTCTAGAATCTGTGGGTTCATACAGTTTGCCCTTTAAATCTCCTATTTATTTTTATACATATGGGTGTTTTGCCTGAATGTATGACTGTGCACCACTTGTATGCCTGGTGCCCATGGGGGCCAGAAGGGAGTGTCCGATCCCCTGGAGTTACAGTTGGTTTGTGGGTTTCCATGTGGGTACTAGCAGTTGAACCCAGGTCCTCGGAAAGACCACGCTCTTCACTGCTGAGCCATCTTTCCAGTCACCAACGCTAGAGGTTTTTTTTTTTTTTTCCGGAGCTGGGGCCTGAACCCAGGGCCTTGTGCTTGCTAGGCAAGTGCCCTACCCCTGAGCTAAATCTCCAACCCCTACGCTAGAGGTTTTACTGCAAGAATTGTGTTTATTCAGGAATGGAGCAGCTGGGAAAGAGCCAGGTTCCACCTTTCAATTCTCTTTTGACCTACAGTGATAGAGGCCTTGGGGGTCCTTGAACCCCGTGGATCACCTGTGCCTTGGCAGGATGGAAGTCTCTCAGACCTGAGTCTGACAGGGGAAGAACTGGCACCTGGAAGCAGCCCAGGGGGCTCAGGCTCAGCCCTGAGTGCCCAGTCCACTGAGACCCTAGAAGGGATCAGTGGGCGGGGCTCCAAAACTAGTGGATGTCAGGAGGAGGTGGGCACCCCCAGAAAAGGGCTGGGTGCCCGCCTCCAACAGCTGCTCACCCCTTCCCGCCGCTCCTCTGCTTCCCGGATCTCCGTACCTGAGTTGCCCCCTGACCTGCCTCCTGCGGCTCGCCGGAGTCCCATGGATAGCCTTCTGTGGCCCCGAGAACGCCCTGGATCTACTGCTTCTGAGGTAGCCAGTGAGAGAGGAGATACCTTACTAACAGGAGGGGAGGGGCTGCTGACTGGGAGAATGCCCCAAAGGTGACTCTAAGAGTGACTGAAACCAGCATTTAGATTGAGAGGAACTAGCTGACTGTGGTTTCTTTTCTAATGACAGAGTTCTGCTTCTCTGGGCAGTGAGTGGGATATCTCAGAGTCTTCTCTCAGCAGCCTGAGTCTTCGCCGTTCCTCAGAGCGTCTCAGCGACACCCCTGGAGTTTTCCAACCACCCTCCCTAGAAGTGAGCATACCCCGTCTACACAATTGTGCTGGAACACACAAACAGCCTGTCTCCCTGGAAAGGCAGGAGGAGGGGGGAGGTGGAAGGAGGTCTGGCTGGAGTTCTGAAATGGAAGGGGCAGGGCTTGGGGCATTGGAACCAAATGAAGCTCATCCCTGGGGTCTCCTTGCCTACAGATTCTGATGTCTAGCTGCTCCCTGTGCCATGCCTGTGATTCCCTGGTGTATGATGAGGAAATCATGGCCGGCTGGGCACCGGATGACTCTAACCTCAATACGACTTGTCCCTTCTGCGCCTGTCCCTTCGTGCCCCTGCTCAGTGTCCAGACTCTAGATTCTCGACCCAGGTGCCTGAAGCAGGGCAAGTGTTGTGGGAGGGATAGGCAGATGGTACTCCAAGAGCTCACCCTCCCCGCTGTTCCCCGCAGTGCGCCTAGTCCAAAGTCTGCCCTCGCTGGTGCCAGTGGCTGCAAAGATGCTCCTGTCCCTGGGGGTCCTGGCCCTGTGCTCAGTGACCGGAGGCTGTGCCTTGCCCTGGATGAGCCCCAGCTCTGCAATGGGCATATGGGGGTAAGACTGGGGAAGAGGGGGTTGGGGATTTAGCTCAGTGGTAGAGCAAGGCCCTGGGTTCGGTCCCCAGCTCCGGGGGAAAAAAAAAAAAAAAAAAAAAAAAAAAAAAGACTGGGGAAGAGGAACCATGAGGAAGCAGGGAGTGTGTTATCTGTTGAAGGGAGATGAAGAGGTACCAGGCAGATGGGCATGGAGGACAAGGGGCATCGCTGACATATTGAGAGACAAACTCCTGGCTGTGGGCCTTCAGTCTGTGCTCTGACTGCTCTCCTGTGTCTGCAGAGTGCTTCCCGGCGAGTTGAGAATGGGGCATGGGCGTACCTCAGCCCTCTGGTGCTGCGTAAGGAACTAGAGTCCCTGGTAGAGAATGAGGGCATCGAGGTGTTGGCGTTGCCTGAACTGCCTGCTGCCCACCCTATCATCTTCTGGAACCTCCTGTGGTATTTCCAACGGCTACGCCTGCCTAGTATTCTGCCAGGCCTGGTGTTGGCCTCCTGTAATGGGCCGCCACCCAGCCAGGTCAGTTCCCTTACGCAGTCTCTGCCTCCTGAGTGCTTCTCTTCTGACAAGCTCTTTGTCTCCTAGTCCTCTCTGTCCTTGGCAGTGTAGAAAAGCACAAACTGTGGAGTCCCTTGTGCCTGGCCATTTTGTCAACACATTTACAACTCTGACCCCCTATTTCATCCTCTGGCAAATGGCACAAGCACTGACCTGACAGGACAGGTACTTGACGTACTGACTGGTACCTAAAAAATGGTTGGGGTTGGGGATTTAGCCCAGGGGTAAAGCGCTTGCCTAAGAAGCGGAAGGCCCCGGGTTCGGGCCCCACCTCCAAAAAAAAAAGAACCAAAAAAAAAAAAAAAGGTTAAGGTTTTTCTCTTTATTCCACCAACATTTATTGCATAGGTATTAGGTTTCAGGTGCTAGGTATGTAACAAAGTGAAACAAAGTCCTTATTCATAAGAAGAAAATTTCTTTCCCTTGGGGCATGGTGGCTCCAGTCTTTAATCCCAACACTCAAGAGGAAGCGTGGGGGTAGATCTCTAAAGAGTTCAAGGCCTGCCTAGTTTATATAGTGAGTTCCAGGCCAGCCAAAGCTACATAGTGAGACCCTGTCTCAAATCACAGTAACGGCAAATGTAAGTTCTTTCCCTTTTCTCCTTTACTATCTCTGGTAATGTCTGTATTTCTTGCTCTCTGCTTCCTATCTCAGCTCTCCCAGGGACCATCTTCATGGCTCACCCCTGATCCAGCTTCTGTGCATGTGCGTCTGCTGTGGGACGTCCTGATCCCTGACCCCAATAGCTGCCCGCCTCTCTACGTGCTCTGGAGGGTCCACAGTGAGTTGGGACTTGATGTAGGAGTTAAAGGGCTGGGCTCCTCACCTAAAGAGTTTGGTGATCCTGGGGAACTTCCCTTCCTTTCATCCAGGCCAGATCCCACAGCGGGTGGTGTGGCCAGGCCCAGTACCCTCCTGTCTTAGCTTGGCATTACTGGAGTCAGTGCTGCGCCATTTCGGACTCAATGAGGTTCATAAAGCTGTTGGACTTCTGTTGGAGACTCTAGGGCCCCCTCCCACTGGCCTGCACCTGCAGAGGTAAGATGCTCTTATGTAGGTAGCCCTTAACATGGCCTTTGCACCTCTTTTCTTTGACACCCTTCTATGTCTACTGCAGGGGAATCTACCGTGAGATCTTATTCCTGACGATGGCTGCTCTGGGCAAGGACCACGTGGATATAGGTAAGGGTACAGTCAGGTATCAAGGGATTGGGACCGGGTATGAAAGGAGGTCCTTAATGCATCAGTTTCCATCCTCTATCCTAGTGGCCTTCGACAAGAAGTACAAGTCTGCCTTTAACAAGCTGGCCAGCAGCATGGGCAAGGAAGAGCTGAGGCAGCGGCGGGCACAGATGCCTTCTCCCAAAGCCATCGACTGCCGAAAGTGTTTTGGAGCACCTCTGGAATGCTAGGGACCCTTAAGCCCCTCTCTCCAGCCTTGGGTGGAGAGGCGAGGAAGAGTGGATTCTAGACATAGCCTGACTCCTTGTTCCCTTCACAGAGGAAGTGGGAGTAGGCTGTTCAGCCATAGGTTCCAAGTGGGAATAGCAGGAAGAGGGAGGGACTCACCAGTACCTGAAGTCACAATTCCCCTGTCTCAGCCTGCCCTGTTTGTCCAAGCTCATGTGGGGAAGAGCTAGGGAGGTTGGCACAACTCTGTCTTTCTCCATCCCATTCCAGGGGCTCCTCTCCAGGGTATCCTCAGATCTGCAGTGCCCTGGTAGACTTAGAAGTTTTTGTTTTAAAAAACAACTGGAAAGATTCAGAGCTCCTGAGCCTTTGCCCTGAATGGAAGGGAGGAACTTCATTCCCCACTTTTCTTCCCTGACTGCTAAAGGAGCCCAAGGCAATCTTAGCGTTGTATTTTATTTAGCTATTTATTCTGAGGCCACAGCTCCTATACTTATGAGAGTCTCAAGGAGCATGGGAAAGAGAAGGAAATTAGATTTGGAGCACCTTGAGAGCCATGCACTGGGACCCAGAGGAGTCCCAAGCTTCCCTTAGGAAGAACTGGTGCCTCTTCTAGTCCGATCCTTCTTGTCCACTCCGCCTTGGGAAATGCCTCTCCCATCCATGGCCTTGACCTGTGCAATAAGGATTGTTCTCTGCAAAGTTTTGTTGGATGTAAATATAGTAAAAGCTGCTTCTGTCTTTTTTCTTCTGCCTCCTGTTCTCTGGATTTGGGGTGATAACTTACTTTTCCAGGCTGCGTATTCTCTTTTCTGCCTTCCCATCTTTTGTAACCATCAGGTACACCCTACTTTTCCTAGCCACTTGATATATAGGGAGTTCTTTGAGCAGAAGTGAATCCAGTGCCGGCTATGGCAGTGCCAGTCTGCATGGCACTTCCGGCCCTCCCACACAATCACCCCCTTGTCCCTCATCTGTACCCCACACAAAGGCTCCATTCTCTGGGGGCCCTGAGCTCATCTTTGCCTTATTTCCTTGCCTCCTGTCCCCTCCCTGACCCCAGCTTCTTCAGTACCTTCACAAAGATGGCAGCCCTCCTCACTGGTTATTGTCTGCAGCCCTTCTGTACATCAGGAGCATGGCGGTCATCTCCGCTCTCCTTAGTCAGTCTAGCTCCAGACTGTGCTCTTCACTGTGGTCTAAACTTGCTATGTGTGAATGCCAGGAAGACGGGCATCATTTTTTAATTTTTTAAGACTATTTTATGTTTATATATGTGGGGTGTGTGTGTGTGTTAGAGCATACATATGCACTACATGCATGCAGTACCCACAGAGGCCAGAAGAGGGTATTGGATATTCTGGAACTAGACTTACCATGTAGATGCTAGGAACAGCACCTAGGTCCTCTGCAAGAGGAACAAGAGGAACAAGTGCTTTTAACTGCTGAGCTAGATCTCTCCAGACTAACGATCCTTGACTGGCAAGCAAACTGTGTGTGTGTGTGTGTGTGTGTGCGCATCACACATGTGCAGGTACCACAGTGATCAGACAGGGTGTTGGATCTCTTAAGAGATGGCGGTACAGGCAAGTGTGAACAGTAAGCACTTCCGGCACTTCCGGGTCTGAGCCAGCAATCCAGGCCCCCAGGCGTTATTTTTGTAATCTCAGACCCATTTAGGATCCCCCCCCCCCAGCCCTAAACAACTCACAGCAGCACTACAATTACCACAGGGAATTAGCTAACAAAACAAATGCCTTGGGGAAAAGGGGAGGGGATTAATGAAGGACATGATTTACATAAAATTTTAGAGCAAATTTCCAGGAGGTAGTGATCACTGGATGAAAAGAATTCTGGCTAAAAGTGGTGGCACGCACCCTTTAGTCCCAGTTAGAGCAAGTAATCTGTGAGTTCTGAGTCAGCTTGGTCTATATAGGGAATTCAGGCCAGCCAAGGCTTCGGTGAGACTCTATCTTTGAAAAATATTTCTAATTGTTAGGACCTTGAAACAAAGATTCTTTCTCACCTTGTCCTGAGGATGCTTTTTTTTTTTTTTTTTTTTAATTTTTTCTTTTTTTCGAGCTGGGGACCGAACTCAGGGCCTTGCGCTTGCCAGGCAAGCGCTTTACCACTGAGCTAAATCCCCAACCCCCCTGAGGATGCTTTTTTAGTATCCCAAAGGAGTAAAGAAGGAATCAAGGGATTTCAGAAATTCTTTTTTGCCAGGAAGTGGTGGTATACACTTTTAATTCTAGTTCTCAGGAGTCAGAAGCAGGGGGAATCTCTGAGTTCGAGACCAGTCTAGTCTATAAATTGAGTTCCAGGACAACAAGAGGTACACAGAGGAACCCTGTGTGTGTGTGTGTGTGTGTGTGTGTGTGTGTGTGTGTGTGTGTGTGTGTGTGTTGCAGGTGATCAACTCTAGGGTCTTATACATACTAGACAAACATATTCACCCTATTTTAAACCTGAGCTACATCCCAGCTGTTCATCTGCTTCCCCCCCCATAGTAGAGTTCAAGCCCAGAGTTCTGAATGCTATGCAAATACTCTACCACTCAACTATATCTCCAGTTTTCATGTGTCCTCTTAAAATAAGTTTCTGTTTATAGTGTGCCTAGCACTTCATTGAACTATAGCAAGATAGTTTTTAGAGCTCAGCCCCACCCCCACCGACCAAGAGTATAGAGTCTTACTGGTCTAGAGTACTCTTTCCTGGACCCAGGATGGCCTGAAACGTGCAACATGGTAAAAATGACCTTAACTTTTTGATGATATTACTTCTGTCACCAATAACTGGACTTACAAGTCCTCCATAGAAAACTACAGAGTTCCTCAGCTCCCAGCAGTACTGAGGCCTAGAGAGCTGTATTGATGGCTAAGATATGCCCAGATTACCTGACTCAACTTCCCTTTCCAGATTCTGGAGTATTCAGGCTGCAGGGTAAAAGATTTGAAGTGCATCTTTGTCTATTGCGAGTCAGACAAGTTCTGCTGAGTCTAAGCTTATGTGGATGAGGATTGTTCATCTTTGTTTCTTTGTGCTTTGAGTTAAGGTTTCTCTGTGTAACAGCCCTGGCAGTCAATCTTTAGAGCAGGCTGGCCTCGAACTCACAGAGATCTTCTTGGTTCTGCCTCCTGAGTGTTAGGATTAAAGTCCTGGGTCACCACACCTGCAATGTTTGTCATTTAAAGAACAATTCTATAATTGTTGTGAAAGCTGGACCTGGTTGTACAGACTTGTACTATGAGCTATTCCAAAGGCTGGGTAGGAGGATTACAAGTTTTTAAGGGCATCAGGCTAGTCTGGGTATCTTAGTATGGCTCTTTGTTTCAAATAAAGTAAAACCACAAAACAACTTTAAAGAGGGCTATGGTATAGTTTAGTAGTTTAATCTGTAACAGATAATCTATAGGAAATGCTAAGTGTGATAAAATATGTTGGTGTCTTGGGATGGAGAGATGGCTCAGTGACTCAGAACACTTGCTGCTTTTACAGAAGACCCAGGTTTGGTTCTCGGCATCCACATGGTAGCTCATAATCATGATCCAGGGGATCTAGTTCCAGAGGAACTGACCCTCTCTTCTGACTTCCTTGGGCACCATATATAGTGCAAATACAAACATGCCGAGAAGACACTTACAACATAAACTTTTTTATTTTTTTTTCTTTTTTCTTTTTTTCGGAGCTGAGGACCGAACCCAGGGCCTTGCGCTTGCTTGGCAAGCGCTCTACCACTGAGCTAAATCCCCAACCCCATAAACTTTTTTTAAAAAGTATATATATATATATAAAATAAGTTTTTTTTAGATGAAAAAATGTTGGTTTCGGGGCATAAAGCTGGCTCAGTGGTTAAGAATGTTCCTGTCTTCTAGAGGATCTGAGATCAGTTTCTAGCATCCATATCAGGTGATTCACCACTTCCTCTAACTCCAGCTTTAGAGGATCCAATAACCCACTCTGGGACTCTGAGAGTGCCTAGCACTCACACATGAACATAACTACAAAATGACAGGTACAGATTTTTTTTTTTTAAATTGTATGTATATGAGTGCTCTATCTGCATGTACACCTGCCTGCCAGAAGAGGGCATCAGATCTCATCGAGGATGGCTATGAGCGACCATGTGGTTACCTGGAACTGAAGGGAGGACCCCTGGAAGAGCAGTCAGTGCTCTTAACCATTGAGCCATCTCTCCAGCCCCATACACCAATACACACAGCTGGTGTGTCAGCTGAGGGTCTCTGTGAATTCAAGGCCAGTCTGGTCTACATAGTGAGTTCCCAGGAGCACACATTTATAGTGAGATCCTGTTTTAAAGTCTACAACAGAGTCTCTCTGGGTCTATAATCCACACTTAAAGGTAGGCCCCAGGCCCAACCAATACAAAATGAATTCACTTATATTTTTGAAGTTTTTTTTTTTTTTTTCCTCCTTGTAATGCTTTATCTGGTTTTTTTTTTTTTTTTTTTTTTTTTTTGGTTTTTCTGGAACTCCTTTTTTAGACCAGGTTGGTTTTGAAAAAAAAAATCCGCTTGTCATTGCTTCTCAAGTGATGGGATTAAAGGTATGTGCCACCATGCCTGGCTGTTGGTCATTTTTATTTTACACTTATATCTTTTTTTTTTAAGTCTTTTTTTTTTTTTTTTTTCCCAGAGCTGGGGGACTGAACCCAGGGCCTTGCGCCTAGGCAGGCGCCTACCACTGAGCTAAATCCACAACCCCCCAGGTTTATTTACTTTATATATGTGAGTGCACTGTCACTGTCTTCAGACACACCAGAAGAGGGCATCAGATCCCATTACAGATGGTTGTGAGCCACCATGTGGTTGCTGGGAATTGAACTCAGGACCTCCAGGAAGAGCAGTCAGTGCTCTTAACCACTGAGCCACCGCCTCCAGCCCATCTCTTTTGTTTATGTTATAGTTTCCAATTCTGTGTCGGTGTTTTTCTGGGGTTTCTGTGAGGGAGTGTGTTTGTTTCTGTGTCTATGTTTCTAGTTTTCCTTTGGCTCTTTCCTCTTTGGGTTTGGTCCTGTTGTTTTTAATTTTAGATGCCTGTTTTCTAATGAAAAGAAAGACTGTGGATCTGGGTGGGTAGGAAGGATCTTGGAGGAGTTGGGGGAGGGGAAATCATGATTAGAATATATTGTGTGAAAAAAAATAATTTCAATTTAAAAAAAGTTGGTTTCACAAAGAAAACAGCTGGGTACTGGGGAAGCCGGGTCAGAAAGTGACAAGTTCAAAGCCAACCAGGGGTATATAAGGAGATTAGAAACAAAAACTGAAAAAAAATCAAACCAAATCAAAGCCAGAGTTTGTACAGGACAAAATTCATGTCCACTACAACTACAGTCGTGGCCATCAAAATGGTGGTCTCCTTCGGTTTCCTTCCTTAGAGCTTGACTGCTTCTAACAGAAGGCCCATGGCCTGGCTTTATTTTGTTGGAGGGCATTCGCTTAGTGCTTATGCTCCCTTTTCAGGTTAGTATTGTGTTGTACCATGTTTCACATAATTTTTTAATTTTTTTAATTAATTTTTATGTATATGAGTACACTGTAGCTGTTCAGACACACCAGAAGAGGGCATCAGATCTCATTACAGATGGTTGTGAGCCACCATGTGGTGGCTGGGAATTGAACTCAGGTCCTCTGGAAGAGCAGTCAGTGCTCTTAACTGCTGAGCCCCATAATTTTTTTTTTTCGGTTGTCAAGTCAAAGTTGCTCTGTATAGTCCTGGCTGGCTTGAACTCACCTTGAAGACCAGTTTGGCCTTGAACTTAGAGATCTGCCTGCTTCTGCCTCCTGAGTGCTTGAAGTAAAAAGTCAGGCACCACCACTGCCCAGCCGCATGCTTTCTCATAGCCTTGTAAGAATGGCTGTCGCTGGTCTTTATGACTTCTTTTTCCCACCCTTTTTGTCCTCCTGTTTCATCACTAGATAGGGAAGAAGGATAGGGGCCAGAGAGAGAGAAACCCTTGAATCTAATTTCCTTTTGTTTCCTCTTTGAGCATGACTAATAAACAGCAATCCCCTGCCCCCAGATAAACAGTAACCACCAACCTTACGGCTTAGGGTCCAAACATTCATGGACCCTCTGGAAACTTTCCAGAATTCCAGATGTCACACAACTTCAGAAACTGTCTGCAGCTGGGGAAATCACACCTCTGCTGGAGCATGAGGCAAATCATAGACAGCTGCCCCACATCCTTCCACCTGGGATTAAAATGAAAGCACATTCTTATTTATTTATTTATTTTGTTAAAGAAGCCAAAATTTCAGAATTCTCACTACATTTCCCACTTCTCTTTAGGCCATTAATTGTGCTGTGTATGGTTGGAAATTATAAACAGACATTTCTGATAAAATAAGAGCTTTTCGGGTCAGTGGCCAAGGTTTTCAGGAGACCTCTCCTGCTCTTTTTCTGGAGTGGTTTTACCTTTGATGTAGGGGAACAGTGGCACTTGAACAATCCTATCACCTGCGTTAAATTGCGTCTTTTTTTTTTTTTTTTTTTTTTTTTTACATAGGCCATAATTTTAGTTTCTCCTTTGAAATCGTCTATAATTCTTGGATGCACAATGAGTCCTTGGGAAGTCAATCCATTCCTTCCCAGCATCATCCCTCTGTCTCTGAGGGCAAGGACCATAAACTCCAGTAGTTGTTTTATAACACTGAATTTTTGGAGGTTGAGATGGTTACCTGTGTCGGAGTCTCAAGCCATGCTGCCTATAGCAGCATGTATTAAATCTCTATGCCCCGGGGAGGGTTTTGGTCTGTGTGCCACTCCTTGGCAGAAAGGACTTTTACTTTTTGTTGCTAGGAGTGGGGGTGGGGGCTCAGGCTTCAGATAGGACTCCAAGGCCATTTCCTGATACAAAATAAAATCTCTTTTTGACCTACATTCATTGGGCTAATGGGACCCCTTGCAATAGGACCTGCACACCCTTGGAAGCCTGGGCATTCTCTCTGCTTCATATTTAGAAACTCTATTGCTTTTACAGATACCTTGTTCACAATTTTGTTGCAAATGACCATATTTCCTGAAATTGAAGCACTGGGCGTTTTGATATCAGAGATCTTTAGCTAGAGCTTGACTTATGATATTAACAGGGTACACATTAGAACCAATATCCGTTATATCTCTTATCCACTAGTCGGTAAGTGCTGCTCCTGACTTTAATGGTCTGATAACTTTTTTACATTTGGTATTTGCGTTTTCATGAGTCAAGGTCTTTATCGATACCTGTCTTTTGTTAGAGTCTGATACAACTTTGTTCTCAGCTGAGATTAATTTTTTTAAAGATTTATTTATTTATTATATATAAGTACACTGTAGCTGTTCAGACACACCAGAAGAGGGCATCGGATCTCATTACAGATGGTTGTGAGCCACCATGTGGTTGCTGGGATTTGAACTCAGGACCTTTGGAAGAGCAGTCAGTGCTCTTAACCACTGAGTCATCTCTCCAGCCCCAGATTAATTTCTGTTTAAAAAAAAAAATCAGTGAAAGCGTCTCCAGAGCCTTACATAATCTTTGTAAACAAGGTGGATTTTCGCCCTAGACTCAACTTTGTCCCAAGCTCTTAAAGCCGCTAAACGTTGTTCTACAGTAAACCTACAGTTGTACAGCATATGCTTGCTAATGAGACAAGATTATGAAGAGAAAGGATGGTGTCCTATAGAAATGATCTATCTAAGGAACTTTAAAAAGCCCATGGTTGGGGTTGGGGATTTAGCTCAGTGGTAGAGTGCTTGCCTAGCAAGCGCAAGGCCCTGGGTTCGGTCCCCAGCTCCGGGGAAAAAAAAAACCAAAAACAAAAAAAACAAAAACCCATGGTTTCATATAGAATGCACTTGCTTTATATGGCAAATTCTAAATAACTGGGTTACTCAGCACAGAATTACCGCCAAGACTGGAAGGGATTGGTGACAGCTGTGGTGACGCCGGTGCACAGTTGCAGGGGTTAGCATGGTGGAGGGAAGAAGCTGTGAACTGAACAGCAGAAAGAGCGAGGGGAATGAATAAAGTCAAAGACCAGTTGCTGGGTGAAGGGTGGTACACTGATCTACAAGAACAGATGCCATTTCTGTTGCAATGAAACCTTTCTTTTGAAATGGCCTCTTCCATCACAGCTTGTCCTCCCACTTTTCAGCTTTTCTGTGACCCGGCCGCCCTCCAGTGAAGTTTCTTTCCCTCTCTTTTCCTGCAGGAAACTCCTGCTCTCGGGATTGAGCCTTTTTGTTCTGTTGGGTGCTTCTTGCTTCTTAAGTGTTTCCACCTCTGCCCATAACCTCTCAAGAGATGCACCTCAGACTCTGCAACCCTTCAGAAAAGTCCCTTTCATTTTCCCAGTTCCGCCTTTTGTTTGTTTGTTTCTCAGGCCCTCTATTTCCACCTCCATTTTTTTCAACTGCTTAGCCAGTCTTTCAACCTTTCTTTTGAAACAAAATCTATGAAGAAAAAGCAGAAAATTCCATCTGGGAGCAAAGTAGGGGATATCCCAGAGGCAGCTGCTGCAGTAAACATTTCACTGCCTCTCGAAAGAAAACCATTCCTTTGTCCTCTGCTGTTTCCTTTACTGCATTTGAAATCAAATTTCAGGGGTTGGGGATTTAGCTCAGTGGTAGAGCACTTGCCTAGCAAGCGCAAGGCCCTGGGTTCGGTCCCCAGCTCGGAAAAAAAGAAAAGAAAAAAAAGAAATCAAACTTCCCATTTTTATCCTTAACTTTTGAGCCCTGTCTTGAAGCTCCACTTCTAAGTGGACTTTGCTACTTTGTGGTTTCTTCTTTTTCTTACCCTTTAGCTCCTCCCCCTTCTATCTCCTATCACTAGATAGGAAAGAAAGAAGCATAGTCCTTCAATCTGTTTTTTTTTCTTTGTGTTTCATCTCTGAGCATAACTGCTGACAAATAGCAACTAAACTCCCCACCCCACCCCCCATCCTCCCAATCACCGGTACCTTCCAATCTTGCCTCTCAGGGCTCTAGAATTTATAGACTCTCTGAAAAGTTCCTAGAATTCCAAATGTCACACAGTCACAGGAATTATCTGCAGCTGGCAAAACCACAACTCCGTTGGAGCACGAGGCAAATCATAGTCAGCTGCTGTGGACAGTCTGACACAGCTCCACATCCCACACCTGGGATTAAAACGAAATCACAGTCCTAGATTTCTTTTCCCCAAAGAAACCCAAATTCCATAATTCTCACTACAGATGGCCCTTTAGACAGCTGAGGAGGTTTGCACTGTTGATGGACAAAGCTTCAGTCAAGAATTTCTGTGTAAGAGCATCAGTGGCTTTGTCTCATTCACCGCCACACCCACCACCACACAACAGAGGAGGTGCCTGGTTGAGTGTCTTGTAGGGCTTCTTTAACAGCAAACACAAGGTCTATACTGCGTGCTTTATCACATGGCCAGTGACTCAAGAGAGTCAGCAAAAGCTGAAGCTGATGGAGGCAGAATGTAAACAAGCTGAATTCAGAGCTAAAATTGTGAAATCATTGGAACATGAGGGAAATTCTTAGAGTTATTTAATATATATATCAAGTACTATATTTTTTTTATAAAGGTTTACTTTGTGTGTATGGATGTTTTGCCTGCATGTGTGTGTCTGTGTACCACTTGTGTGCCTGGTGCCTGAGGAGGAGGCCAGAAGAGGGCATCTAATTCCTGGATTACTGATCATCTTGAGCCACTGCATGGGTTCTAGGAGGTTGGTCATCTTGAAGGAAAACCAGTGTTTTTTTTTTTTTTTTTTTTTGGAGCTGGGGACCAACCCAGGGCCTTATGCGTTTGCCTAGGCAAGTGCTCTACCACTGAGCTAAATCCCCAACCCCAAAAACCAGTGTTTTTTTAACTGCTGAGCCATCATTTCTCCAACCCCAAATACTACATCCTTGCTCTTGGCTTAGCCCAGAAAATTAAAGATCTGTTATTTTATAATCCCAATAATAAGCTTATGAGTCATACTCAGCACTCTCCTTGTACCCTTGCGCAAACAAGGGGATAGATTAAAAAGTAATCTGCGTGGGGTTGGGGATTTAGCTCAGTGGTAGAGTGCTTGCCTAGCAAGCGCAAGGCCCTGGGTTCAGTCCCCAGCTCCGGAAAAAAAAAAAAAGTAATCTGCACACATCCGACAATCACAGAACTGGTTACGTTCAGAGCCAAGATCTAAACCTAGTACTTCAACTCAGGGTCGTGTTATTTATGTGGACACAATACTAAAATGGAAACAGGTTTTTGTTTGTTTGTTTAACCTTATAATACAAATTAAGAATGTGGTCCAGGTGTGGTGACTCAGCATTGTAATCTCAATACTTATGAGGCTGAGGCACAAGGATTGTCACAAGTTCAAGGCCATGTTAGACCACAGAGTGAAATCTGGTTTATAGAAAGATGGCTCAGAAGGTCAAGGCACTTGGCTGTGAAGTCTGGCAACCTCACATTCCATTCCTGGGATCCATATAGTGGGGAGAGGAAATTGACTCCTGTAAATTGTTCCTTTCCTCCATACGTGGGACACAGCACACGGACCCATATACATACACACATATATAAGAAACGAATAAGTAAGTAAATGGAGGACTGTGGAGATGGCTCAATTGGTGTTTGCTGTGCCAAGTATGAGTACCTAAATCCTGGTTCCCAGCATGCACCTGAAAACCTGGGCATGTATGCACCTGTAATCCTCGAGCTGGGGAGGAGGAGACAGGAGGATTCCTAGAGCTCGTTACTGTCCGTCTCACTCTCCAAACTCTGGGTTCATTGACAAACTCTGTCTTTAAAATAAGGTGGAGAACAACGGGGGAAGATACCCAATGACCTCTGACCTCTATAGATGCATAGGTGCACACATAACAATTTGTACTCGTGTATTTGCCAGCTCTGGGTGAGTTTCTGATCTATCCTTTTTATTTTCTTCCTACATTATCTTCATGTGGCTATGTTCTCCATCTTCATTCTTTGTTGGGTTTTTTTTTTTTTTTTTTTAAGACAGTTTCTGGTGTTTGGGGCTTTAGCTCAGTGGTAGAGCACTTGCCTAGCAAGCGCAAGGCCCTGGGTTCGGTCCCCAGCTCCAAAAAAAAAAAAAAAAAAGACAGTGTTTCTGTGTATCCCTGGCCATCTTGGATTCACTCTGTAGATCATGCTGGCCTTGAAGTAAGGGGATTCACCTTCCTCTGCCTCCCAAGTGTTGGGATTAAAGGCATGCACAGCCATGCCCGGCTCTCCATCATAATTATTAACAATTATTAACTTTATTTGCAGTATTGAGTTTTGAACATGCTAACTAGTATCTATAGTATTCTCAGCCATTTTCTTTAGTCCAACTTAAAAAAAAAATTAAAGAATTTTTAGGTATTTGGTTTTCCAGAGGTCCTGAGTTCAGTTCCCAGCAACCACAGGGTGACTCACAACCATCTGTAATGGGATCCGATGCCCTCTTCTGGTGTGTCTGAAAAAATAGCTACAGTGTACACATATAAATAAAATAAATTAAAAAAAATGTGTTTTCCTTGCATGAATGTGTAGGTACTGCATGAGTGTCTGGAAGTCAGAGAAGGGCTATGGACCCCTTGAACTGGAATTACAAATAATTGTGAACCACCATATGGGTCCTGGGAATAGAACCTGGGTCCTCTGAGGAGCAACAAGTGCTTAATTATTGAGCCATCTCTTCAGCCTCCATTTAAGGAAACCTAAAATATCTTCATCTCTAGCCTAGGCTAACCCAGAACCTCAGCATTCTTGTGGTGGAGTTACATTTGTGTATCATTACATCGGGCTTCCAATTATTTCCATAGTGATTTGAAAAATGTCTTCTTTACTGTCTGGCACTAGTTATTTCTCACTTTTAACCGTTGCTTGGTTGCTCGCTGTCTGCCTTTGGCAAATTGCTTAATCTCTCTGACCCTGTTCCTTAATACGCATGTAACTTTGTCTTTTAATCTATACCTCATTTTCCTCATCTGTAAGATAGGATGACCAGTACCTACCTCATAAAGAATAAGAATTCATCTAAAGCTCTCAGCACAGTGCCATGAACAGTTTTTGTTCCCCTAAATGTTATTGTTCTTTCAATGGTTTTTTGTTTTTGTTTTTTGTTTTTGTTTTTGTTTTTTTTTTGTGATAAATAGTTCTCATCTTTAGGGCGCTCAGAAAGAAACGTGAATGTAGGCGGGCCTAACTGCTTCGAGGAAGTAGGAGGTAGCCAGGCTAGCAAAAGAAGCTGGGCCTTGACTTGGCTAGTGCAATAGGGTGGGGTGGGAAGCGGTTTCCTCACTGGGAACAGAAAAAGACCAGATCCCAGAGAATACACTATGAACACCATAAATTCAGTAAATTTAGCTAATTGGTTTTTTTTTTTTTCTTTCTGTTATTATGATACAGTCAAGAAAGGACCGATCAGAAGTAAATTAACACAGGAGCCCCAAGGCCTTCGGTAGAACGGGGCAGGCCACACCCCAGAGAGACAAGGCCCGAGCCCCTAAAGCTAGTTCTGTCCTTAAATTCATGGACTCTGTGGCGGTGAAACACCACCCACCCAAACATAGAGCCCAGCGCCGTTCTCAGTCTCCATCTTTAGACGTGAAAGAATGAGAGCCTGCCAAAGGAGAATCACAGATTTGAGAGACTAGGTGGTACGGCGGCTGCCAGGGGACCAAAACGTCTACAAGGTAAAGCTGCAGCCTAAAGCGATTTTTTGACCCCCGACACTTAATGGGCTGTCGAAGACCCGGATGTGTCTGGGACTGGCCGAGGTACCCATTAACGCGCCCCCGCTAGACCATCCCCCTTCTCCATTTATGATTGGATTTTCTTGACGCCAATCACTACCTCTCCAGCCACCCACTCCTCAAGGGTGGGGTGAAGTCTCGGTATCCCGCTTTCTATTGGTAGGAGGAAGAAGAGGAGGGCGGGTAGCCGGCTAAGTTCCTCCAATGGCCGTCGTGGCGTGTGGTTAAGGCGGAGTCAAGGCGCTTGGCAGCTGCCCAATCAGCGTCCTTGTTTGTGTGGTGCCGCCGCCGCCGGTGCAGCCGCCGCCGCCGCTGCTGCCCCTGTCTGTACCGCAGTGTCTGCTCCGCCCGCCCGCCCTCCCCGACCCGGCCCGCCCCCTCCCCCACCCCCGCTCCTGGACCCGCCAGTGGGGTCTGGATCCCACTGTGCCGTCGCCGCCTCCTTTTTCGACGCCTTCACGGCCACCAGAAGAGGCGACCTGGTCGGGAGTTCCGCCGCCGCTGCCAGGTGAGGATCTCTGGCCTAGGCCAGCCTGGCCGCCAGCCCGCCAGCCCGCCCGGGGGCGGTGAGGAGCGACGGAGGGAGCGAGGCTGCGAGAAGGCGGCGGTGGGGGAGGGGAAAGGTGGAGGGCGGGGGGAGGGGAAGCGCCCGCGAGCCGACGCCCGCCCGCGCGCCCCCGCCTGGCGTCCCCTCCCCCAGCCCGGCCCGCGCGCCCCCGCCTCGCGCTCCCCTTCACCTCTTCCCCTCCCCCCTGCGCGCGCGCCCTGGTCTTTCACTTAGGCCTCGCGCGACCCGGCTGGTGTCCCTTCGAATCTTCTTTTTACTCTCGCTCCCCTCCCTCGCTCCCCGTTTCCCTCGCCATCCCCCTTTTACTCAATACCTCATGCCCGCCATGCTCCCCTCTTCTTCGGAGCGTCCTCCTCTCTGTGTTTTTAACTCTCCGCCCCCAGTAGTGCCCTCGGGGTGCGGGGGCCGCTCCCTGCACTGAGTCTGTGTTTGACGGCGGATAAGACGGAAAGGGGGTCCTTAAGGGTGGAGGAAGCATTGGATAATTATCTTTATTTGGGGGGACAGGATCAGGAGTGCAGAACCTTACCCCTTTATTTCGTCGTCCACCGTTCCCTTGCCCTCCGTAAGAAAAGGGAATTGTCTTGACTTGCGTGGGTTACTTACCTTGTATAGCAACTAAACCACCCATTTTCTCAGCTGGGCTTCTGGGACACACTGGATCTGTTTGCCAGTTCACTTCTTGAGGGTTGATGGAACTAGAACTTACCCTTCCCGATCTCATCAGGACTTAAGAGTACTTTTGCCTCTTTGGGCTCAGTTACCTGAAGGAGCTAGTTACTCCTGTGAATGAAGAGATTTAGGTGTTAATTGCTGTCCCGGAGAATCGTCCCCGCTCTATAAAGGTATGGTGCCCTCTTTGAGTTCGTCCTTACCACTAAATTCCCTCCAAACACAAGATGTTCCTTCATAAGGACTGACCCTGAGATGGAGGTGGAGGAATTACTGGTGGGTGGTAGGTAGCGTGTGGATGCTGAAGTTAGCGGTGTTTCCCTGTTCTCTTCTGGAGAGTAAGGTAGCATCCTGAGCAGCAGTGTTCTCATCTGGTAATTGATTACTTGAAGGGCTTTTGTGTGTGTGCTTCTGAGGTGGGAATAATATAAATTAAATACTCTTTTAGCAAAAAGAGGCATCGTTCTCATGTCTACCCAGCAAGATTTGAAATAGTGCTTGAAGTTGGAGTAAAAGTAGGTTTGATTCATGTGGATTGGAGAAGAGCTGCTACTTTTTTGTAGTCTTTTGGAACAGTTCCTTTTCCAGAAATTTATAAGTTGAATAAACACAGATGAATGTGGCACAAAGTAAGAAATCTTCCCCTCCCACCTCTGTCTTCCAACCATCTTATCCTTCCTACAGCCACTACTGAAGTTTTTTGGCCTCTGTATAGGGTCTGTAAGTTGTTGTTTATCCTGTTTAAGGGTTGAGTGGTTTCTTTATTGCTTTTTCTTTGATACGTGGACTTACATTCTTTCTCGAAGTCTGATGATCACTTTGATTTGTGTTTTTGGTGCAGAAGTCTTGAGAATTGTCCTAAAAGGGGGCTGGAGAGATGGCTCAGGTTGAGTACTGACTGCTCTTCCAGAGGACTCAGGTTCAATTCCCAGTACCCACAGGGCTGTCTAAAACTGTCTATAATTCTAGTTCCAGGGGATCTGACACCCTGGGGATGGGGGAAGAGAGAGAATATTGTTTTAGAGCACTAGCAGTTGTGTGTGTGCTTGATTGGTAAGGAGGCAGTTTCTGGTGATATTGAAGATAGTAGTGTGGCTGGGTTAAGCTCGTTTTGAGGGAAGGAAGATATATCTGTTGGAAATGTAACACTATGGATGCTGGGCTGGGTCAGCCTGGGGTTTTTGAGGAGATAGGTTTGTAAATAGTCTATGGTGACTATTGGTCCAATATGATTGATAGACTTTTCAATCTGGGGGCAGTGAAAGTTATGGAAGAGGTAGGTATTAGCGAGAATCAGAAGCCTGAACATGTAGGTTGAATGACCTAGTTTGAGAAGAGATGAGGTTTATATAGACTTTTATGCTACCTATTCTTTAGTTGAGAACATTTTTAATGAGGTGAGAGTGACTTGTGCTTGACATCAGTATCCATCTTTATGGCACTGTGGTTTGCTTCCCCTGACTATGTCATGTCTGTTAACTTCCTGTTTATAGATACAGTCTCAACAGGAGAATAGAAGCTAGGTTAAATACTTGTCTAGAAACAAAGTTATCCTGGTTTCCTTCCTGATCAGCCTTTCAAATATAAATCCTGGCAGTAATTTAAACTGTGTTTAGCATAGGGGCACAGGGAGAGAGTTGTGAGGAATTTTTTTCCAGCCCTCACAGCCCTACAGTACTTTGTAAAGTGTGTGTTCTCTAGGATCATGATTGAAATCCCAACACTTGGGAAATTGAGAGAGGATTCTTTGAATTTGAGGCAGTGTAGACTATATAGTGAGTTCAAGATAGCTAGAGCTAAAACAACTAAAACCCCACCCCTCACCCCCCAAAAACAACAACAACAAAAACTGGTACTGACCTTTCATCCTGAGCTGGGGATCAGGAGTTCAAGGTCATCTTCTGTTTTCTATCACTTTTGAGCTCTCCTACCCCCCCTCAAAAAAAAATGGCCTGTGTGTTTTCCTTCTTTGTTGTGGGTGGTGGAGTCTCTCTGTAACTTTCTCTTGGTTCCAGTAGGCCTACTGGATGCTCTAGATTGGGCCCGGCTAAGAGTACAGTTGCAGCCCGGTGGTGGTGGTGGTGGTGGTGGTGAAGAAACGCCTTTTATCCCAGCACTCAGTAGGTAGAAGCAGGTGGAGTTTGAGGCCAGTCTGATCTTCAGAGCAAGTTCAGAACAACCACAGTTATACAGAGAAACCCTGTTTTGAAATAAAGGGGATTTAAAAAAGTTTGAAAGTTGAAGAGGTGTCATTGTGCTCTGAAAGGCTAATATCTCAGGATTCCCTTGTCTTTTTTTTTTTTTTTTCTTTGAGGTAAGAGTTTCTCTACGCAGCTCTGGCCATCATTGAATTGGCTCTATAGACCAGGCTGTCCTAGAACTCACATCCATCTGCCTCTGCCTCCTGAGTGCTGGCTAGGGTTAAAGGTGTGTTCCAGCACTCTTGGCTCTCCTTGTTTTAAGCAGTGACCTATGTTGTTTGCCAAGCAGACCTCTTTCGTCCATTTACCTGATTTTTCCCTTCTCCCTAAGCTGTGTAGGGAGACAGCAGCTGCACTGTGCTGCACTCTGGAGCATATTCTCTGTTAGCCCCCTGTTTAGGGGACCAGCTAACAAGCAGCCCTTCTGCACTTAGCTTAGGAGGTTCATGTTGCTTGGCGTATTGAGAAAAGTCAAAACAGTTTTGGTTGATGAGAACAATTGCTAGGGAAATCATAAAATTGATCCATAAGAGGGTTCAAAGGACTTTGTTTCCTAGACCTTTGCAGGATTTACAGCCCAGTGTCCTTAGATGTCAGTGTACAATATGAGGCATTTTGTGAGGCACATTGGAAGGAAAGGAGAAAAAAAATACACACCTAGATTGATTCCACCTTTAGTTCTAGCATAAAACTGTCCACCTGCTTTATTGCTTGGGGGAAATCCCACCAACATGATGCCATACAGTTGCAGATCAATTAATTTTGGCCAAGTATGAAAAAAGAATTTGTTTTTGTGAAAAAGAATGGCTTTGGGGGAGAAAGTATCTATTTTTGCTTATTTCCGTAGTCTGAAGGTTTTTCTATACATTGTTTGGGGGACTTTTGCCAATTTCAGTTGGTGAAGTAGGGATCCTTTTCTCAGTGTAATAGTGACAAAAGCCTCTGCAGTTAGGTCTAGATAGGAAGTGAATCTTTTCTGTATCTTTTACCTTCTCTTTGGTAGATTCATAAAATGCTTCAATGCTACCTGAGTTCCTAGAATAGGAGAGGAATGACACATGGTCATTAAGGTCTTATAAGTTGGCTCTGTGATATGTAGTGCTTTCCACAGAATACCTTAAATTGCAATTGCCTTGAATTACCCACAACTGGCCAGAAACTTCAAGAGTTTGGCATTATAATAGCAAGAGTTAACAGGTGCGCACCATACATAATTTTTAGATAATTCATGAAATTATTACTTGACTAATCCTAACAGACTTACTACTTTAAGATTTCTGATCAAAGTACTTTGAGGTACTGGGATTACAGAAATGAGCTTTTGTGTCTGGCTAAATGTCATCTTTTCAATGAGGCCTTATTTCTACCATTTATTTTTATGTATTTATGTGGACTATGCATGCCTGGTATCTGTGGAGGTCAGCAGACAGGAGTTACCATGAGGGTGATAGGAACTGACTGCAGGTTCTCTTGAACAGCTAGTGCTCAGCTAGTGTTGAGTTCTTACCTCAGCCCTAGATTTTGTGTGTGCGTGCATGTGTGTAAATGTCTTTACTTGCCGAGTCACCTTACTGTCCATCTGTCCATTAATCTATCCATTTATTTATTTATTGAGAAGGATCTCAGCTATCTTAGGCTGGCCTTAAACATACTGTGGAATTGAGGATGATTTTGAAGTTCTGATTCTCTTTCTTCTACTTCATAAATGCTGAAATACAGGCATTCATCACCACATCAAGTTTTCCTAACTCTTTAGAATCTTACCTTCAGCTCCCATCTATCCTTCACATCTAATAGTCTTCTCTTGCGCGCTCTCTCTCTCTGTTTCATGATACTTAACAACTTTTTTTAAAAAGATATATTTATTTATTTTATGTATAAGAGTACACTATAAATTCAGACACACCAGAAGAGGGCATCAGATCCCATTACAGATTGTTGGTTGTGAGTCACCATGTGGTTGCTGGGGACTGAATTCAGTACCTCTGGAAGAGCAGCAGTCAGTGCTTTTTTTTTTTTTTTTTTTTTTAAGATTTATTTATTAATTTATTATATATAAGTACACTATAGCTGTCTTCAGATACGCCAGAAGAGGGCATCGGATCTCTTTACAGATGGTTGTGAGCCACCATGTGGTTGCTGGGAATTGAACTCAGGACCTCTGGAAGAGCAGTCGGTGCTCTTAACCGCTGAGCTATCTCTCACAGCCCCAGTCAGCGCTCTTAACCGCTGAGCCATCTCTCCAGCCCCTGATACTTAACAACTTTAAAGCATTTACTTGTGCTGAGCAGTGGTGGCAAACCCTTCCCAGCACTTGGGAGGCAGAGGCTGGCGATCTCTGAATTTGAAGCCAGCCTGCTCTACAGAGTGAATTACAGGACAGCCAGGGCTGTTAAACCAATCATCATCATCATCATCATCATCATCATAAATTAAAAGAAAAGGAAAAAATTAAATTTATTGCTTGTTTTTCCTCTTGTGATAAAGGTTTTGGAGGTGTGGATTCATATTCATGGTATTTTGATATTTTGTTTAGTGCTTAATATAATTCCTGTCATATAGTTAATAGTCATATTTGTTATCAAATTGAAATATAGTCTCTTCCTAACTAAATGTAAACTTTTTTTTCTTTTTCTTTTTTTCGGAGCTGGGGACCGAACCCAGGGCCTTGCGCTTGCTAGGCAAGTGCTCTACCGCTGAGCTAAATCCCCAACCCCGTAAACTTCTTTTACAACAAAATAAGTGTGAAAATACAATATGGTATTGCAAAATGTTATACAATTTTATTTTATTTTAGAAAAGCTTGGGGGGTTGGGGATTTGGCTCAGTGGTAGAGCTAACAGGCAAGCACAAGGCCCTGGGTCTGGGTCCTCAGCTCCGAAAAAAAAAAAAGACAAAATAAAATCGATGAAAAATTAAATGTTTTAAAAAAAAAGGGCTGGAGAGATGGCTCAGCGGTTAAGAGCACCCAACTACTCTTCCAGAGGTCCTGAGTTAAAGTCTCAGCAACCACATGGTGGCTCACAACCATCTGTAAAGAGATCCGATGCCCTCTTGTGTATTTGAAGACAGCTACAGTGTACTTATATATAATAAATGAATAAATCTTAAAAAAACAAAAAAGAAAACCTTGTACACGTGTGCATGTGGTGCTCAGAGAGACTAGAAGAGATGTTTGCAGGTTTGACATACCCAAATGTGGGTACTGGGAACTGAATTCAGGTCCTCAGGAAAAACTGTACATGTACTTAACTACTGAGCCATCTCTAGTCTCTGTAAAATGTTTTGTAAACTTTAAAGAATTCTACAAATATGAGGGCTGGAGAGATGGCTCAGCAGTTAAGAGCACTGGTTGTTCTTCAGAGGACCCAGGTTCAGTTCCCAGCACTGGCATCTTACTGTCTGTAATTCTAGTCTAGGGAACATGAAATCACAGAAACATACATGCAGGCAAAACACCAAAGCACATAAAATAAAAATAAACAAGTTATTTTTTAAAAAAATATAAATGACAAAAAGATTGCTTCCCCATTGAAATAAGTAATTTTTAGTTACTTAGAATTATCTTTTTTTTTTTTTTTTTTAAAGATTTATTCATTTATTTTATATAAGTACACTGTATCTGTCTAAAAACACCAGAAAGGGAATCAGATTCTCTTTACAGATTTTTTTGAGACACCATGTGGTTGCTGGGAATTGAACTCAGGACCTCTGGAAGAGTAGTCGGGTGCTCTTAACCGCTGAGCCCTCTCTCCAGCCCATTTAGAATTATCTTTAAGTGTATTTATATATATTATTCCATTCTACCTAAAGGTAAACATAAACATATCTACTTTCATATTTTGTTGTTACTCCAAATATAACACTCCCATTGTTTCCCTTTTGTGAGTCACTGAGTCATCAAAGCCAGAAATGTGAGCATCATTGTCTATTCTTTTTTAAAATAATAATTTGTGGGCTGGAGAGACGGCTCAAGCGGTTAAGAGCACTGACTGCTCTTCCAGAGGTCCTGAGTTCAAATCCCAGCAACCACATGGTGGCTTACAACCATCTGTAATGAGATCTGATGCCCTCTTCTGGTGTGTCTGAAGACAGCTACAGTGTACTTATATATAGTAAATAAATAAATCTCTAAAATAATAATTTGTATGTATTCTTTGAGAATGTATGCAATGTAGTTTGTGTGTGTGTGTGCGCGCGCACGTGCGCATGTAGAGTCTGAATTTTTTTTAATTTTATTTAATCACTTTTTTACACTCCAGATTTTATCCCTCTCCCTTTTTTCTCTTAATTTTAAGTAATGTACTTTTATCATAATCACCTTCTATTTCCCCCCTCCAACTCCCTCTCTATTTTTTCTTTGATACAGGGTCTAGCTAAGTAAATGAGGCTGGTGTTGAATTCGTAGTCCTCTTGCCTCAACACTTAAATGCCAGAATTGTTTAGTTTATATGTACCACTAATCCCATTACTCTTACTTGTTACTTTATGTATATTTCTCAATCTTTGGTTTCTTCTGGATCTTCACTAATTCATGTCCATCATTGAAATTCTGATAAAGGATATTTCCGCAAAGTCTTTTGTTTATTTTTGTGTGGATTTTTGGAGGGGAAGGTAGGGGTTTCTAGAAAAGGTTTCTCTGGGTAACCTTGGCTGTCCTGGAACTTATTCTGTAGAGCAGGTTGGCTTTGAACCTGCCTCTGCTCCCTGAGTGCTGAGATTTTAAAGACATTTGCCACTATGCCTGCTCTGTACATTGTGAGATAGGTTCTGTAGCCTAGAGTGGATGTGTGGGAGAATGAACTCAGGTCTGATCTTCCTTCTTCTACTTCCAACTGCTGGAATTATAGTTGGTATGCCCTTAGGTTCTGGTTGGCTAGCTGTTTTGAGATTTGATCTCATTATTTAGATCAGACTGGCCTAGAACTTAGTATGTAGACCAAGCTGGCTTCAAACTTTGAGCAATTTGTTGACTCTTTCCTGAGTGCCAGTATTACTAACATGCACTACCAGACAGGGCACCATGATCTTTTACAATCCTTTTTAGTTTTGGTGCATTACATTTCCCCTTTTTGGAGGTAGAGTCTCATTGTGGTCAAGGTTGGCTCAGAGGTCTATAAAAAGTATCTATTTTAAACAGCAGTTCCTGATTGGCTGGCATTGTCTGTATCAGCAATCCTTGGTCTTTTAGGCGGTCCTCAACTAGGTCCTCCTATAGGAGATGCTTTTGTAGTTGCACAATCCACAGTGTTCATGTAGAGGCAGCCTGCCATTCCTGCTACATATCCACCCTTTTGTTTTTAGATTTTGACAGCCTACTGGGAGCTGGGGTGCCTTTGCCTCCACATTGTTGACCCTACCTTGGAGGATTCCCAGTATACTGTATTACGCCTTTCTAGGATCTTATGTCATTGACTACCAACCCTCAAAGAGATACCACTCTGGAGGCCTGTCACATGAGGGGGAGATGAGGAACAGCCTACATGGTGGTCTTACAGATTTCTGCCATCCATGCTTTGATCACTTCCTTAGAGGGGATGAAATCAGGATTTTCAAGAGCCATCAGCACCTGGAGGGTCATCTTATTTATGGAATGCTGCTTGGAGATACGCTGTGGGAAACATTTAAACAAAATAATTATTAGTATAGTTCTACCCATCATGGTGTAAGTGGCTATCCATGGTGGGTCAAATCGCCTCTTAATATTGTTCCACATTTTCCCCAAGAATCCACAGATACCCTGGTAGCATTGAGGTTGGCTATGTTCTCCCTTAACAGCACAGAATAGTTAAGGAAATTTGTCTTAAGGTACCTTTAAGATGTTGCGCCAACTGTTGTTGGGCTTCAGTGGTGGTATAAACTTGGTAAGAGGGGCTTAGGCAGATAGAGTGAAACCTGTGGTCGAATACCAGTAGAGACATGTCCCTAACAAGGGCCTTCTGCGGGCAAATCACTGTGTTGTAGTAAAAGTGGATGGCTTGATAAAGATGTTGATTTAGTACCTCCTATGCCGGTGTTCCCTCAACTGACTTAGAGACTACAGCAATGACAGTCTCTGCCATAGTGGTTGTCTGGGTCATGACAACAGTAGCTGGTGTTGCCCTGGCAATGCCTGCAATCCCTCTTCCCCCAGTGTAGGGGTTGTGAGTGAGTCCCGGTCATCAGAGTGACAGCATGAAAGTGAATGGTATTTACCACAGTCATCCAAATAGCGGCTGGTTCCCTCATCAGGATAGCCATTGTTGAATACCACATCTAGCAGGCAATCAGGAGATATTTCTCATTAAAGCAGTTAAGGCTGTCTCTGACAATGGAGGTATTAGTGACGAGAAAGAAAAAGGGAGATTGGACACAGACTGGGGTGACTTTCCAGCCAGTCTCACTGCCAGTGGTCACATTCACAGGAATTGCCCCAGTCCACATTTTCACCGACCAGTTTATGTGGAAATAATGTCCCATTAAAGAGACGGCCATCTTTTAGGAGAGATGAGTATAAATTAGAGGGACCACATAAATCCCAGTTGCTCAAAATGGGGTCATATTGGAATCTAATGGGATCCCTGTTAACATAGGGAGTAATATTGTAAGCATCATGTGAGGTAAACCTCCAAATGCCAAGTGTAAGGTTAGATGATTTGCTTTGGGGATCCTTTGGGGAATGTGAAGTTCTATGCCTGATATGGTGCCATAAGTTAAATTACTATGAAAGTCCCCCATGGTTATATTTTGTAGTTAAATATAAGGGCTGATGGAGGAGACATTGGTGGTAAAGCAGAGAATTTCTTCCATGTGCCAGGTACCTTCTGATCATCATGTAGAAGTTACTTAAGTCCATGAAGGGCAAACCCAAACTCACTGGAAGAGAAAACTTGGTTGAGTTACTTGGTTGTTTGGTTTGTTTTGGTTTTTCAAGACAAGTTTTTTCTTTATAGCCCTGGCTGTCCTGGAACTTAATCTGTAGACTCAGAGATCTGTCAGTCTCTACTTCCCAAGCACCTGGGATTAAAGTTGTACACCATCACTGCCTGGCTGCTATCTTAAAGATCATTTCCTAAACTACTATTTTACTAAGTTTCTGTGTTAATACAAATTATGCATGTGGTGTTGTTTGTAAACTATGAAGCACCTTAAAGCTTTTATTTTTAATTATATTTAGATGGAGCTAGAGAAATGGGCATAGCAGTGAAGAGCACTTGTTGTTCTTCCGAAGGGCCTGAGTTTGGTTCTTAATACTGGTATTGGCTGGCTCATCACCTGTAATTCAACACCAGATTTGACACTTTTTTCTGATCTCTTTACACGTG
The DNA here is from genome assembly GCF_011064425.1 of Rattus rattus. Lineage (NCBI taxonomy): Eukaryota > Metazoa > Chordata > Mammalia > Rodentia > Muridae > Rattus > Rattus rattus. The sequence continues at coordinate 63,337,705 of NC_046156.1, read as the reverse complement.
TGCAAAGACTTTTTTAAAAAAGATTTATTTATTATATGTGAGTATATTGTATCTGTCTTCAGACACCAGAAGAGGCCATCAGATCTCATTACGGATGGTTGTGAGCCACCATGTGGTTGCTGGGAATTGAACTTAGGACCTCTGGAAGAGCAGTCAGTGCTCTTAACTGCTGAGCCATCTCTCCAGCCCAAAAAGACATTTCTTTTTTTAACAGGGGGTGGTGCTCATGCATGAGTGTGTATCTTTCTCTGCCAGTCTGTGCATGGGTGCAGATTCCTGTAGAGGTTAGAGGTGTCATTTTCCTCTGGAGCTAGAGTTAACAGGCAGTTGTAATTGCCTGATAAAAGTATTGGGACCCAAACTTAGTTTCTCTGCAAGAACAGTATGTGCTTTTAACTGTTGAGCCATCTCTTAGCCTTACTTAGAACTTTTTAATTTCTTTTGGTTTTTCAAGATTATATTTCTCTGTATAACAGTTCTTGTCTTGTCCTAGCTCTATAGCCTACACTGGCCTTGAACTCACAGAGATCTGCCTGCTTTTGCCTCCCAAATGCTGGGATTAAGTAAATGCACTTGTTTTGAATTCATGCTCCTCTTCCATCAGCCTTCTAGGCATTGGAGCCATCAGTGTTGTTCATTATGGCTAGCTTACCCCACTCCTTTCCCAAATATTTAAGTTGATACTTAACTCTGCACCTTCAGCTTTGGTAGCTATTCCCATTTGACTTTGTATAATGTATCACTATTGAAAGCTTTTCAAGGGATATGGGCAAATGGAAAATCCTTTTACAGCAGTGTTTTGTAGATGCATCTTGAAGAACCTCGAGGGTTCTGAGGAGTAGTAAATAGTGGTGATTTATTTGAGATCCAGATCTAATGAGGTTTTTTACATATATACCAAATATATAATAAAATTTTATGGAAAAAAAATGAAGGGCTAAAGAGATAGCTCAGTGGTTAAGAGCACTTGCTGTTCTGTGTTCTGCCAACTACCTTTGACAGCTCACAACTGCCTGTAATTCTAATTTTAGGACTCCCTACTGGACTCTGCAGCACCTTCATATGGATATGTGAGCACACAGACAGACACACAAATAAATAAAAGGTTATTATTATTATTTTTTTTTTTGGTTTTTTGAGACAGGATTTCTCTGTTTCTCCCTGGCTCTCCTGGAACTTGATCTATAAGCCAGGCTGGTCTCACACTCAGAGGTCCATCTGCCTCTGCCTGCCAAGTACTGGCACTTAAAGGCATGCATTACTACTACTTGGCAAAATCTTAAAGAGCAAAAAACAGCATTTAGGCATGGTGGCACACATTTGAATTCTCAGCCTTCAGGAGCCAGAGTCAGAAAGACAGATACATGTTTGAGGTTAGCCTGGTCAACAAGATGAGTTGGGGCCTTTTCTCAGGGGGAAAAAAAAATAGAGCAAGCAACCACAAAACCAATGTCTGTAATTTTTTAAAAGTATATATTTTTAAGTGTGTGTGTGTCTTTCTGTATTTTTGAATTATGTACATTTGACTGTAGGTGTTAGTAAAGGGCAAAGACATTGAATTCCTCTGGAGCTGGAGTTAATGGAGAGTAGTGAGCCATTGACATGGGTTCTGGGACTTAAACTCAGGCTTCTGCAAGTGCAGTTTGTGAGTATGTGCTCTCTTACCTGCTGAACTATGTCTGTAGCCCTGATTTAAAATATAGTACTTAACATTTTAGCCTTTTAAAATGCACAGCTTAGGGGTTGGGGATTTAGCTCAGTGGTAGAGCGCTTGCCTAGGAAGGAAGGCCCTGGGTTCGGTCCCCAGCTCCGAAAAAAAAAAGAACCAAAAAAAAAAAAAAAATGCACAGCTTAGCAGAGGTTGATGTCTGGCATCTTTCTCTCTCTCTTCCTTTATCTCTCTCCATCTTATTTTTGAGACAGTTTTTCCTCTCTAAACTTGGAGCTCACTGATTGGCCAGTTTGGTATCTAGGGAGCTCTAGGAAAAAACATGTTATCCTAGATCCCACAGTGCCAGAGTTATAGACATATGCCACCCATACTAGGAATATGAAGTTGAGCAGTGGGCCCTTTAACTGTACTTCACCAATGGAGCTATCTCATCTCCTCATCCCTGATTCTTCCATGATTTTAGAATTTTTTTAGTAGGTATCAATCTGACCTCCACCTATGTACACTGTGGTTGGGATGTACTCTACCATACTATTTTGAAAAATAAAAGATAAATCCTGTGCTTGCTGAGGATAACTCTGAACTTCTGATCTTGCGTCTATATTTACAGAGCCCTTCTATACTTACAGATCCCTGAAATTTACCACTATACCTGGCTTATGCTGAGCTGAGGATGAAATCTAACCTTGCTAGGCAAGCATTCTACCATCTGAACTACATCTCTATACCCCTGACTATGTCATAATTTTATCTTGTTCTCCAGACCTATTGTTTGGAATAATATGAAATAGTTTTCATAGAAGATTTAAACATGACTTGTTAATACTCAAATTAATGTTATTGTCATTAGTAACCAAATTAAATGCAAATGAAAGTTAAACACAGAAAAAAAATAGCAAAAAAGAATCTTAGCAAAGTTACTTTGGATATAAAAGGCAATGAGCAAGGCTGAAGATGTGGCTCAGTAGTAAGTGTAGGCAAGCCCCTGGGTTCTAGTCCCAGTACAACAAACACAAAGCACAAAGCCCGTGCTTTTATGTTTTTGCCTAAGAAATTATGGGTGTTTTAGGATTTTTTGTTTTGAGACAGGGTCTTGCTATGTATTATTTGGCTGGTTTAGAACTCACAGGGAGTCCATCTGTCTCTGCCTCCTCAGTGCTGGGATTAAAGGCATGTGTGTTACTATGCTAGGCATGAAGTTTATGAGTGTATACATGGAATTGCATGATTTTTCTGAACTCAATAGTTAGTATTTTGGTTGCTGTTGGAAGTTCCTCATCTGTGAAAATACTTCCTCTTAGGTTTTCAAGTCAATGTTTTTGTTGTCCTTTCTGCTTTCCATTTTGTTTTAAATCAAACCTGTGGGTTCCTTGTGGGGCACATATCAGATATTATGCCTATCATATTTATATAATGATTCCTAACAGTAGCACAATTACAGTTATGAAGAAGCAACTAAATAATTTTATGGTTGGTGGGTCACCACAACATGAGAAACTGTATTAAAAGGTTGCAGCATTGGGAGGGTTGAGAACTGCTGCTTTAGATTGTCTCCTTTATTGTACTTCCCTTTGGAATGTAGAATTTACTTGTTTTGAGAGATACTTTTTAATCCTTACTTTAAAATTTTTTTCCCAATTATCTCATTCAATTAGCATTTTTCCCTCTCTTTCCTACCTTTTAAAAGATGAACAGAATACTTGATACTGACTGATTAAGAAAAGCTTTAAAAACTTTTTGTGTAAAAAGGAGTAGGAAACGAACTGTGTGGATGAAGAAAGGGAGGACCAGAACAATTGCTGTTCTTTGAATTTCAAGGGTAAACATCAAGAAATGTTTCGTGGCATATAGCCTCCAATACCTCATTTCAATCGGTCTTTTGCTTATCAAGAATTTTTTTTTGAGACTGAGTCAATATTTTTTTGTTATCTATGTTATAATTTTTTAATTTATTATTATTTTTACTTAATCACTTTACATCCCACTCACTGCCCTGCTTCTGGTCACCTCCTCCCACAGTCCTTCACCCCATCCCTTCTCCCCTTCTTTGAGTAGGTGGGGGCTCCTCTGTGTATTTTGTGTAACTCCACCCACACCCTTTACCAGCATATCAAGTCTCATATGAGGCTAGGTGCAGACTCTCCCACTGAGGCCAGATCAGGCAGCCCAGCTAGAAGGCAACATACAGGCAACAGCTTTTGGGATAGCCGCCACTCCAGTTGTTCAGGACCCACATGAAGACTAAGCCGCACATCTGCTACATATATGTGGGGATACCTAGGTCCAGCCCGTGTATGCTCTTTGGTTGGTGATTCAGTCTCTGAGAGCCCCAAAGGTATATAGGTTAGTCTTTCTGTGGAGTTCCTATTCTCTTAGAGGCTGGCTCATAATAGTTTTGTTTGTGATTTATTTATGTATGTGAGTACACTGTCGCTTTCTTCAGGCACACCAGAAGAGGGCATCAGATGCCATTACAGATGGTTATGAGCCACCATGTGGTTGCTGGGAATTGAACTCAGGATCTCTGGAAGAGTAGTCAATGCTCTTAACCACTGGGCAATCTCTCCAGCTCCTCATAATAGTTTTTACTGCCATGGAATTCACTATGTAGAGTAGGTTGTACTCTCAGAGATCCTCCTGAGTGCTGGGATTAAAGGAGTGCACCACAAAATTTGTTAGAACCCTCTCTGTGGTACAATGTATATATAGAAAAAAGTTATCTGCATAGAGATATAGAGTATTACCTCTTCCTAGAAATCTTTTTCTTGAAAAAATTTACATTTATTCATTCATGTGCTAGGTAGGCATGCATAAGGCTTGTATGCTTGTGGAGGTTAGAGGACAATTGTGGGAATGGATTTTCTCCTTCTGGGATTGAATTTGGATCATCAGGCTTGGCAGCAAGTATCCTTCTCTGCCTAACTGCCTCATTGACCCCAGAAATCTTTTTATGTTCCCTCTATTGTCATTCTATCTCCAGAAGGGAACCACTTTTATTTGCTATGGTGTGTAAATACTTTGTGCTAACCATCTGTACCTGTAGAGTGCTTCCTCTGGATAGTATTCATGTTCATTTGTAAGGTTGAGACTCTTGGACAAAATAATCCATAGATTTCTTGAGAGCAGAATGATGTCTGTTGTTTAATAGAATGATTCTCATCTGAGAGGATTTTCTCTTCCGCTGTATATTTGGTATTGTATGGGGAGACCTTTTTTGTTCTTACAGATAGAAAGAATTGGTGGTAGTATTATTCGTATTTTGTTTCTAGAGGCCAGAGGTGCTGCTAAACAATAACAGTACTTTGGACCCTCCCTCTCCCTCTCTCCCTCTCTCCTTCTCTCCCCCTTCTCCCCTCCCCTCCCTCCCTTCCTTCCTTCTTCCTTCCTTCGTTTCTCTTTTAAAAGATTATTTATAATGTTTTGCCTGCATGTACACCTACAGGCCTGAAGAGGGCACTAGAGCTCACTATAGATGGTTATGAGCCACCATATGGTTGCTGGGAACTGAACTCTGGACCTTGCTAGTGCTCTTAACCTCTGAGCCATCTCTTCAGCCCCCTAGGGCAGCTTTTTACAAGAAAGATCTCTTCTCAGCCTCCCAAAATTAGTAGGACTGTGGTTGAAAAGCAGTTCTAATTGGTTAGAATACATTGTAGCATTATAGCAATAAGCTATAGTTAAATTATTGAGAACCCAATCTGCTTTTGAAATTTTTGTGGGAACTCTTCACCAAAAATATTTTTTTAAAAGAATTTTTATTTATTTTATTTATTTGAGTACTCTGCAGCTGTCTTCAGACACATCAGAAGAGGGCATCAGATCTCATTCCAGATGGTTGTGAGCCACCATGTGGTTGCTGGGAATTGAACTCAGCACCCGTGGAAGAGAAGTTGGTGCTCTTAACCACTGGAGCCATCTCTCCAGCCCACCAAAAAATCTTTTTCTTTCTTTCTTTCTTTTTTTTTTTTTTTTCGAGCTGGGGACCGAACCCAGGCCCTACCACTGAGCTAAATCCCCAACCCCAAAGATTTATTTATTTATTTAATATATATGAGTACACTGTAGCTGTCTTAGACACAACATAAGAGGGCATCAGATCTCATTACAGATGGTTGTGAGCCACCATGTGGGTACTGGGATTTGAACTCAGGACCTCTGGAAGAGCAGTCAGTGCTCTTAACCACTGAGCCATTTCTCCAGCCCTTAATAATTTCTTTTTTTTTTTTTTTTTTTTTTTTTTGTTTTTTTTTTTTTTGTTTTTTTTTTTTTTTTCAGAGCTGGGGACCGAATCCAGGGCCTTGCGCTTGCTAGGCAAGCGCTCTACCACTGAGCTAAATCCCCAACCCAAAAATCTTTACTGTACAATCCCAGTCATCAGGAGGCTGAGAGAGAATGATTGATAATTCCAGGTTAATCTGGGGGGTACAAAGTGAAGTCTGCTCAGCAAAACAAAGCAACCCTTCCCAAAGAAAAAACAATCTGAAAAAAAAAAAAAATCTGGTTTTGAATAGCTCTGATCAGTAAACTCTTTGTTTTGTTTTGAGACAAAATTTCACTCTGTAGTCCAGGCTGGTCTGGAATACACTGTAGACCAGGATGGCCTTGAACTTGTAGCAAGCCCCCTGTTTCAGTCTCTAGTGCTGGAATTAGGTATTTTGAGTCATCACACCATGCCAAGCTGTGAATACATTTTTCCTTTCAGTAATGAAAGTTTTTTGCAAAGCTACTGGTTAAAATAGGCCCTACCAGCAGCTCACTGAAACAGACTCAGATACTTATACCCAACCATTCATTGGACTGAGTTGGTTGAATTAGGGTAAGGATTGAAAAGCTGGAGGGGAACCCCAGAAGAAGACCAGCAGATTCAAAAACTCAGACCCATGGGAGCTCCCAGAGACTGAGCCACCAACCAGGCAGCATACATGGGCTGATCTGAGGCCCCTGGCACATATATACCACACTGCCAGGTGTGGCCTCAGTGGGAGAAGATGGGCCTAATCCTCAAGAGACTTGAGGCCCCAGGGAAGGGGGATGCCTGTTGGGGGTGGGGGGAGCACCCTCTCAGGAGTAAGGGAGAGGAGGAATGGGATGAGGAACTACAGGAGGTGGGACTGGAAGTGGGGACAATGGCTGGAATGTAAATATTTAAAATAAAATAATAGGTCTATTGTTGGATCTGTTGGCAACCAAACATTCTTTTTTGCAATTCTCCTGGATAGGATCAGTGAATTTTTTAAAGGATTTATCTGTTTTTATGTGTGTCAGGAGCTGCATGTATGTATGTGTACCACTTCTGTGCCTGGTACTCTGAGAGCCAGAGAAGGATGTATAATCCCCTAGAACTGGAGTTTCAAACAGTTGTGAACTATCATGAGGGTGCTAAGAGCTGAATTCACTGCAGGAGGAGCAAGCAGTTTTTTTTTTTTTCTTTTTTTCCGGAGCTGGGGACCGAACCCAGGGCCCGCGCTTCCTAGGTGAGCGCTCTACCACTGAGCTAAATCCCCAGCCCCGGAGCAAGCAGTTTTAACTGCTGAGTCTGTCTGTCCAGCGCTGGACAGGAGTGATACATGACTAAAATTCTACATTGAGAAATAGATCATTTAAATTTTTTCTTAAAATTTATTTTGTGTATGTTTCGTGGAGAGAGAGAGAGAGACAGACACACACACACACACACACACACACACACACATACACATACAGACAGAGTCAGACAGGCAGACACTATGTAACTGCATGTCAGCCATAGCATGCTTGTGGAGGGAGGCCAGAGAACAATTTTTAAGAGTCTGTTCTCTCCTTCTAACATGTGGGTTCCAGAGATCAAAGTCTGGTCATTAGGCCTGGTGGCAAGTGCCTTTCCTACCCACTACCCATCTTTCTACTCTTACTCTTGTCACTTCTGATTTAAATTTTTTTGATCACCTACAGCTTAATTGATGTATATGGAAATGCTTGAATATAGTTTGTCCATAGTCCTCTAATTATGAGTGAGTGATGCTGCTTTGATCCCAAAGACCCTTTAGTACTACATTTAATTTTTGAAATTATATCATGTTTGCATTTTTTTTTTTTGCCTGCAAGTATGTATGTGTATCACATGTGTGCCTGAGGTCAGAAGAAAACATTAAATCCCTTGGAAATAGAGTTGTGGGTGGTTGTGAGCCATCATGTGGGTTCTAGGAACCAAACCTAGGTCTGTTGCAAGAGTAGCAAGTTATTTTTGATTTATTTTCTTTTTGGCTCTTCAAGACAGGGTTTCTCTGTATATCCTGGCTGTCCTTGAACCTGCTCTGTAGATCAGGCTGGTTTTGAACTTGAGTTCCACCTGCTTCTGCTTCCCAGGTGCTAGAATTAAAGGCATATACTACCACTTTCTGGTTTTTTTTTTTTTTTTTTTTTTTTTTTTCTCCTAACTACTCAGCTATCTCTCTAGACTCTGTATTTACTTTTTTAATTATTAGTTTTGTTTGTTTTTGTTTTTTGAGATAGGGTTTTCCCTGTGCAACATTCTTGGCTATCCTGGAACTTACTTTGTAGACCAGGCTGGTCTTGAATTCACAGAGATTCACTTGCCTCTGCCTCCCCAGTGCTGGGATTAAAGGCCTTGACCACCACACCTGGTTAGTTATTACTATTTTTGAAGACAGGGCCTCAATATGAGGCCCAATCTAACCTGGAAATTGCTGTGTTGTTCAGACTGGCCTTGGACTCAAAAGGATCTTTCTCCCTTTGCCTTACGAGTGCTGAGGTTAAAAAAGAAGTATGTGTGGGTCTGGAGATAGGCTCAGTAGTTAAGAGCACTCTTCCAGGGGTTCTAAGTTCAGTTCCCAGCAACCACATGGTGGCTCACACCATCTGTAATGGGATCTGATGCCCTCTTCTGGTGTGTCTGAAGACAGCCACAGTGTACTCATACACATACAATTAATAAACCTTAAAAAAAAAAAAAAGCATGTACCATTACACCTGTCCAAAGAAAACTTTTTGAGACACTACCTATGTTTCTGTCAAAATTTTTATTTTTAAAAACTAAGGGGCTAGAGAGATGGATGGCTCAGTTGTTATGAGCACGGTCTGCTTTTCCAGAACCCTGGTTCAATTCCTAGCACCAACATGACAGCTAACAATCATCTTTAGCTCTAGTTACAGTGATCAGACCACCTCCCACCTCTTCTGGTTTCTGCGGGCACTGCATGCAAGTGGCATACAGATAATGCAGATAAGACACTCATTCACATTAAATAAAAATAAAACTGCTGCTGCTGCTGCTGCTGCTGCTGCTGCTTTGCTGTTTTGAGACAGGGTCTTACTATGTCGTTGTGGCTGTTTTAGAACTCAACTATATAGATCAGACTGGTATCAAGTTGGTAAGAGGCTCATCTGCTCCTCCCAAGTGCTGGGATTAAAGATGTGCAATAGCACACCTAGCCCAAAACAAATTTTAAATAAATTAAAGATTTTTTAATTTAATTATTTCCTTCCAGTGGCTAGAGAGATGGTTCAGTGCCTAAGAACATTTGTTGTTCTTGCAGAGGACCCAGGTTTGATTCCCACCACCCAGATGATGGTTCACTGTCGTCTCTATCTAACTTTTTTAGTTATACAGGATTTGATGCCTTCCTCTGACCTCTGTGGGCACCAAGCACACATACTGTACACAAATGTGTATAGGCAAAACACAATTAAATAAGTCTAAGTAAAAAATGTTAAAAATACTTTGTTCGCTATTGGGTCTGGGGCTCAAACTTTGGTTATCAGGATTGTGCAGCAAATATTTTTGGTCACTAAACCTTTTGACCAGCCGTAGGTGTTCATGTCAGCTTTTTAACTCTTCCTAGGTTGGCCTTTTTTTTTTTTTTTAAATGTGGCCCTGATTGTCTGGAAACTGATATGTAGACCAGGCAGGCCTTGAATTTCTGGTTTACCTGTCTTTCCTCCCAAATTCTAGAATTAAAGTCATGTGCCTCCATGCTCTGCCTAGTCTCTCATCTTCAAACTCTGGCCTTTGCTTTCATTGTGTGTGTGTCCGTGTGTCCATCTGTCCGGCCCATCCATCCATCTGCCTGTGTCTCTTTTTTTTTTTTTTTCCGCCAGAAAGAGTTTTTTCAATGTAGTCCTGGGGGTTGGGGATTTAGCTCAGTGGTAGAGCACTTGCCTAGCAAGCGCAAGGCCCTGGGTTCGCCCCCTGCTCTGAAAAAAAGAAAAAAAATTTAGTCCTGGGCTGTTCTGGAACTCACTGTGTAGACCAGGCTGGCCTCGAACTCAGAGATCCACTTTCATCTGTGTCCTGTATGCTGGGATCAAAGGTGTACCACCATACCTATCTGCTTAACTATTATTTTCACTATTATATTTTGTTTTCTTAACTTTTTAATTTTTTTGTAAATATGTGTTCGATGTATGTATGTGATACTATATGTGTGTAAAGGCACTTGGGCAGCTGCTTGCTTGCATGCCGCATCAAATGTGGGGGGCAGAGGACAACCTTGTAGTTGTTACCTTTCAGGGTCCAGTGGCATAGGGTCTGCTTTGTTTTGTGATTTTTGTGAAGCTAGGCTAGACTGCTAGTGAGCTTCTAGGAATCCTCTCATCTTGCTGTAGGAACTTTGAAATTATCCACTTAGCTGCACACACACATATATGTATAAGAAATTTTGTGTTATACATGGGAATTTTGTCTGCATGTATGTCTGTGTACTACATGTATGCCTGATACCCACAGAGACCAGAAGAAGGCATTGAATTCCTTGGTATTGGCATTATGTGAGCTGCCATGTTGTATGTGTGTGCTAGAAATTGAATCCAGGTCTTAGAAAGAGCAGCCAGTGCTCTTAAATACTGAGCCATCTCTCCAGCACCCTTACACAGTTTTTGATAGATGTTCCATATATATGGTAGTAAATTTACAACCCAAATAAAAAAGGACAGTTCTCTGGAGGCAAATATCACTGTTTTGGAATCTTTATATAGATAGTTTGACTTATCTCCCCCCCCCCCCACTTAAAACTTCATGCACTAAAGAACTTTCAATTATATATTTAAATCTAGAATAATTCCCATCAAGTTCAAAACATCAAGTTTCAAAATTATCATTCTTTATAATGAATTTTAGTGTTGAAAATAGCATATTTTGAAGGCACATGTTTAGCAACATGAGTTTATATTTATTTTCTCTGGTATTGCATATATACATACATATACATATAAACATGCATATATACATACACACACACACATACCAATGCCTCATTCATACTAGGCAGATGGTCTGTTGATGACCTTTGCCCTTGGCCCTTTTTATGTTTCTTATCTTGATACAGAACTCAGTCAGTTATACAGACTGGCCTTGAATTCACTCTGAAGCCTAGGAAGGCCATTAACCTGTGGTTCTCCTGCTTTCAGTCTCTCTTGGTAGAGAGCAACAGAAGAATGCCATACCAAAGTAAAATCAAATGTTTAAAAAAGATGTGATAGGGGACTGGAGAGTTGGCTCACTGTTTGAGAGTGCTGACTGCTGCTCTTCTGAAGGTCCTGAGTTCAAATCCTAGCCACCATAGTTTGAAGACAGCTACAGCGTACTTTATATAATAAATAAATCTTTAAGAAAAAGATGTGATAATAATGTGACGACTGAAAATACCTTTTTTTTAAACCTCCCTATATGAGGTGGTACTTACAGACAAACAAGCACTTTAAAATGTTTGGTTTGAGTTGTTTTTTGAGGGTTGGGGGATTGTATTTAGATTTAATTTTGTGTATGTCTGTTGGTGTGAGAATGTACACATGAGTGCTGGTGTCTACAGAGGCCAGAGGTGTTGGATCCCTATAGAGCTGCTTGGGACGTAGACTTAGATTTTCTTTTTTTTTTTTTTAAAAGCTCTCATACACACACACACACACACACACACACACACACACACGTATTATATATACTTATATATAATTTATTTAATGTATATGAGTACACTGTCACTTTCTTTTTTTTTTTTTTTTTTTTTTTTTTTTTTTTTTTTTATTAACTTGAGTATTTTTATGTACATTTGAAAGTGTTATTCCCTTTCCGGTTTCCGGCAACATCCCTTCCCTCCCCCCCCCTTCCTTATGGGTGTTCCTCCCCACCCTCCCCCACACTGTCACTTTCTTTAGAAACACCAGAAGAGGGCATCAGATCTCATTACAGATGGTTGTGAGCCACCATGTGGTTGCTGGGAATTGAACTCAGGGCCTTCGGAAGATCAGTCAGTGCTTATAACTGCTGAGCCATCTCTCCAGCCTGACTTAGATTTTCTTATAAGAGCAGCAAGTACTCTTAACTGCTGAACCATCCTGGAGTGGGAATGGGAGTGGGAGATGGGGGGAGGGGGAGAGAGAGAAAATGAGAGAGAGAGAGAGAGAGAGAGAGAGAGAGAGAGAGAGAGAGAGAGAGAGAGAGAACCTGTGTGTACGTGTACATGCACATGCACATCTTTCATGGAGATCTGAGGACAACTTGCAGTAGTCTGTTCTCTCCTACTGTATAGGTTTAGAGGATAAAACTCAGGTTATCAGGTTTAGTGGCAAGAACCTTTACTCACTGAGCCATCTCACGGGACTTTCTTTTCTTTTTTTTAAGATGAGTCTTCCTGTAAAGGTCCAGTTTGTCTGGAATGTGCTTTGTGGGTCGAGCTGGACTTGAACATGTGGCAGTCCTTACATCTGTCAGTTTCTGGGATTATGGATATTTGTCATCATATCTAGCCAAGATAAATATCCATTGTCAGATAAATGCAAGCATTTATGCCTTGCCTAAAATAGAATGAACTTGATGCCTTTGTAAAGATAGATGAAAGGAAATAAAGAATAAAACCAAGTCAACAGTCAAACATTAAGAAATTATAGTCAGGCAGTGATGGTGCATGGTTTTAATCCCAGCACTCAGGAGACAGAAGCTGGCATATCTCTAAGTTCGGGGCTAACCTGTTCTGCAGAGTAAGTTCTGAGACAGCCAGGGTTACACAGAGAGACTATTTCAAACCAAAAAGAAAAGAAAGAGAAAAGAAATTATTTGTCCATGCTTCTGGTCACTCAGAACCAATAGTATCTGTGACTACAAGAAGACTACGTCAGTAATTTAGGACTACCTTAGGGAGGCAACTTGTGGACTTCGTTAGGGTTGTTTTGTCTTCTGGAAAGATTAATTTTTATTAGTGTTAACTACTTTAATGCTATAGGTGATCATGTTTCTGCTTCCTAGAAGTAGATAGTTCCTCAGTTCCTTTGGGAAAGAAAACTCCCTAACAGAAAAGTCTGGTTTAGAAACATATTAAATATGAAATATACCTGGTATAATTTCTCTATTCCTATGTAGTAAACAAGTCATTGAGTGAAGTATGACCAACTTTAATTTTTTTATTGGATTTTTTTTCTTTTTACACTTCAAATGTTATCTCTTTTCCTGGTTTCCCATCCATAAACTTCCTATCCCATCCCCTCTCTCCCTTCTTCTATGAGGGTGTTCCCCCACCCAACCACCCACCTACCCCCTCCTGCCTCCCTGCCCTGACATTCTTCTACACTGGGGGATCCAGCCTTGGCAGGACCAAGGGCTTCTCCCATTGGTGCCCAACAAGGCCATGCTCTGCTACATATGCAGCTGGAACTGTGGGTCTGTCCATGAGTACTCTTTGGATGGTGGTTTAGTCCCTGGGAGTTCTGGTTGGTTGGTATTGTTCTTAGGGGGTTGTAAGCCCCTTCAGCTCCTTCAATCCTTTCTCTAACTCCTCACCAATTTTAATTTTTTTTTTTAAATTTATCTTATATTCTGTGCACTGTTTCCATGCCTGAAGAGGCCAGAAAAAGGCATTGGATTCCCAGGAATTAGAGTTAGATGGTTGTAAGCCACCATGTGGATGCTTGGAACTGAACCTGAATTCTCTGGAAGAATAGCCAATGCTCTTAACCTCTGAATTATCTCTTTAGTCCTTTTGGTGTTGTTTCTAATCAGAGTTCCATGTAGCTCAGGTTGTCTCCAAGCTCACTATGTGAAAGTATGACTCCCTACTTCCAGGTGCTAGAATTACAGATGTGCTCAGTTTTACCTGGTACTAGGGATTGACCAGGACTTTGAGCATGATTGGCATGTATTCTGCTACCTGAGCTATCTTCTCAGCTACATGTTAAGTCTTATTGAGTCACATTAAGGGAGACTACTTTCAAAAATGCTACTCTGTATTTAATTTATGTTAAGTATTGAATGATGGGGTTGAAACCAGGGCATGCTCTAAGTGGCTCTGTCACTAAGCCATATCTCTCAGTTCTTCCCCAAATTACATTTTTTGGACGGGAAGGTGTTTTTTTGTTTTTTTCTTGGTTTTGTTTTTTGTGTGTGTGTGTGTGTGTGTGTGTGTGTGTGTGTGTGTGTGTGTGTGTGTGTGTGTATATGTGTGTGTATGTATGTATGTATGTGTTTTCTTTTTAAATCTCAAAGGACAGGGTCTCCTGGCTGGCTTGGTACTTACTGTGTAGACCAGGCTGACCCATGGAGATCTGCCTGCCTCTGCCTCCTGGAGAACTGTGATAGGGACCTATTAAATGCAGCCTGCCATGTCTGAGAATTACAATATCAGTCATGTGATGTATAGCTTGGTATAGATGCAATTTTTATTTTGGATTTTATTTTATTTATTTACTTATTTATTGAGGGAATGAAGAGATAGCTTGGTGATTAAGAATGTTATACAGGGCTGGAGAGATGGCTCAGAGGTTAAGAGCACTGCTCTTCCAGAGGTCCTGAGTTCAATTCCCAGCAACCACATCCGTGGTTTACAACCATCCTTATTGAGATCTGATGCCCTCTTCTGACCTGCAGGCATACATGCAGGCAGAAAGCTGTATGATGTATACATTATACATATTAAAAAAAACATTTAGAAAAAGAATGTTGTACCACTTTTGCAGAGGACCTTATTTGGGAACCACCTAACATCTACATTGGGTGGTTCATAAACAGTGGATCTGACACTCTCATGTAGCCTTCTGTGTGCTATACATGTGCACAAACCTAATACAGATAATACACATTACACACAATTAGTGGTGCTTGCCTTAAAATCCCAGCACTCAGGAGACAGAGGCAAGCAGATCTCTGAGTCAAAAGCCAGGTTGGACTATGTAGTGAATTCAAAGCTAACAATAGTGAGACCCTGTCTCCAGTCAGTCTCTCTTCCTGGTTTCCTTCTCTAAACCCTCCTGACTTGTCTTGAGTCTCCTTATACATGCTAGGTAAACAGTGTCAATGAGCTATATACTAATTCCCAGTTTTCTGAAAATATAAATTTAATGCATTGCTTTGGAAAACATTTAAAAATGAGTATAATTTTGTTTATTCACAATTTTAGGAACTTTGCTTTTGGAGAGAAATAAGGGCTTTGTGAGACATTCTCATATAGGTTGTATAACTGTTTTTGATTTGATTTTCACAGGATCAAATGAAGCAGGCTCTTGAAGTGGTATATTGATAGTATATATTAGTTGAAAAGTACTCACTGGGGTTGGAGAGATGGCTCAGTGGTTAAGAACACTGACTGTTCTTCCAGAGGCCCTGAGTTAATTCTTAGCACCCACATGGTGGCTCACAACCACCTGTAATAAGATCTGATGCCTTCTTCTGGTGTGTCTGAAGGTAGACACATAAAATAAATATTAAAAAGAAAAGAAGAAAGCACTCACTGTCAGTGTTGTTTCTTGTTGTTTATAAAAGTCTTTAGTTCCTGGGTAGACAAAGATCTTAGGACAAACATTCTTAGCTTAGAGAGAGCCTCTATAAAACAACTGGACTAGGCTTTCTTTTCTCTGGTTTGTTTGATTGAATATTTTCCTTGCTACATTCTGACTCCCTTGCATTTTGGGGAAATGTATATTTTTTTAACTTTTATTTTTATGTTCATTGATGTTTTGCCTGCATGTATGTTTATATGAGGGTGTCACACAAACCCTGGACCTGGCATTACAGACAGGTGTGGACCACCATTGGGTGCTGGGAATTGACTTAGGACCTCTGGAAGAGCAGCCAATGCTCTTAACTACTGAAGCCATCTCTTCAGCCCATTTTTCTTTTTAATGAGTCAGGGTTTTATTTAGTTCAAACTTGCCTTTAATTCCTTATATAGGAACCTTGAACTTCTGTTTTTTTAATTTTTTTGGTTCTTTTTTTTTTTTTTTTTCCCCCTTCGGAGCTGGGGACCGAACCCAGGGCCTTGCCCTTCCTAGGCAAGCGCTCTACCACTGAGCTAAATCCCCAACCCCGAACTTCTGTTTTTTTAAAGGTCTTCACACATGTGCCTCACATTTAGGTTTATTTATAGTTTTTTGAACCACATCTTTTGTTTTTTTTTTTTTTTTTTTTTTTTTTTTTTTATTTTTTTTTTTTTCGGAGCTGGGGACCAACCCAGGGCCTTGCGCTTCCTAGGCAAGCGCCTACCACTGAGCTAAATCCCAACCCCCATTTTTTTTTTTTTATGTGTGCTGTGTACATGCCTGTGCATGTCTGTATCTGAGTGTATATCTGCCCCATGTTCATGTGTACTACATGTACTTCAGTGGTACAGAAAAAGGGTTAGATCCCCTGGAGCTGGAGTTTCTAGATGGTTGTGAGCCACTATGTGCTCACATATGTTGCATAGGAACCAACCAGGGTCCTATTCAAGACCATTAAGTGCTTTTAACTGCTGAGCCATTACTCCAATGCCTAGCATAAACCCATTTTTAAGGCATGTTGTGTACACAGGACACCGGAGAGAAGATGGTTCAGTGGCTAAGAGTTCTTACTGTTTTGCAAAGGAACCGTGCCTTGATTCCCAGCACTCATATCAAGCAGCTCACAATGACTTATGTCTCCAGCTCCAGTGAATTCATGTCTTCTGGCCTTTTTGGGCACATGCACACATGTAATATATGCAAATTCATGTAGGCACACACACACACACACATTACATAAAAATTATCTTTTTCTAAAACGTGTTCTTGGAACTAAGGGTACATTTAACATATACAAGGCTTTGGGTGCGCGCGCGCGCGCACACACACACACACACACACACACACACAGAGGAAAGAAAAACAGAAGTAGAATGAGGTCATAGCTCATTGGCAGAGATTTATTACATGTCACATTACTAGCCCTGCTAAAAGTAAAACTCTTAATGTGGATATGCAGATGCTACTTGGATGTAAAACTTTGCTGTGATTGTGTTAGTTCTGGCTTCAACTGCCCTAACAGTTGTCAGTTGATAGAGCTACATCAAACATGTAAAACAGTTTCAGAGAAAAAAAATTGAAGCTGGGTGTGGTAGATGACACCTGTAATAATAGCAGTCAGGATGCTAAGGCTGTATTGAAGATTGTTGCCAGCTTGGACTATGGTGTGAGATTTTGTCTTTTTTTTTTTTTTTTTTTTTTAAGGTTTGATTTGAATATGGTGGCACATGGATTTAATCCTAGCATTGGGGAAGCAGAGGCATGTGAATCATTTTGAATTTGAGGCCAGCCTGGTCTATATAGTGAGTTCTAGGACAGCCAGAGCTACTTAGTAAGTAAATCCCTGTCTCAAACAAAGTTTGACGAATATGTCTGCTGGTTTAATCAGTACCTGTCCTATAGTACTTCAAGTAAGGATAAAGAAAAGTAGATTGAGGGGCTGGGGATTTAGCTCAGTGGTAGAGCACTTGCCTAGTAAGCACAAGGCCCTGGGTTCGGTCCCCAGCTCCGAAAAAAAGAAAAAAAAAAAAAGAAAAGTAGATTGAGTCTGGCTTGAGGGCTCACTCAGTCTCGGTTAACCCAGCACTCACAAAGGCTGTCAGGGAGATCTTGAGTTTTAGGGTATGTAGTGTGAGGTGGGGGGTACCAAATAAGGAGATTGATACTGTGTCTTTGTTTTGTAGTATTAGGGGGCATACTTTGTATTCATTTCCTGTTTTTTAGAGCCTTGGAAACTAAACAGTTAAAGCATCGTGATTTAAGAGGAAACTAGCTCTCATGAATGAAGGCAAACTTTGGCTGTAGGCCAGAATAATGGGGGTGGGGTGGGGGGTTAGTTAGGGTGGGGAAAAATAACTGACTTTTGTACCACAAATGACCATTTAAAATTAAGAGATAATTTCATGTCCTGAGGTTATAAACCGGCTACAGCTGGTCCCCCTCCCCACCCCCGCTAGGCATCATGGGTAAAAGTAAGCATCCCCCTATTTCTTTTGTTTAATATAACTGTACACCATGTGATTGGCAGAGCAGTGTACCCATTTGGAGACCAGGTTTGTGCAGGTCTCTCATAGGGGCTGCTTTGCATGAGGCCACCTCTGAGAGCCTCTCTTACTATAGGAAAGACACAATAGGAAGAAGAATAAGGGACCCCACACAGGCCCGGGGAGGAAAGAAACGAGCAGTCTAAATCCATTTTTCCTTTTCTTCCTTTTATGTTTGTATATCCCTCTTTCTTTGTCTCCAAATTTCTTGACAACTAGGGGAGAAGGTGCAGAAATTATATAAATACCTTAACTGTTTTTCTCTCTCCACATCTTTTTTCTTTATTTAAAAGTAGAAACTCAATTGTTTTGAGTTCTTCACAACAGTTTCCTGGCTGTGGTTTCTGGCGGAATTGAAGTAATAAAACACTGTTGATTTTTAAAGTCTATTATGGAATAATTCTCATAATATCCTTTCTATTTGGATCCTCTTTCCCTCTGTTTCATTCATTTGCTATAATAAGGGTTTTTGACTCCAGTATTCACGATGATGCTATAGGCAGGGTGTTGTTAAGGTTCGTTTCCTTTTGAGCCCCCTCCCACCTTCTTCCCTCTTTCTCTTTCCTCCTCCCTCCCCTCTTCATTAAAAAAAAATGTCTTTTGTCTGCAGCATGATGGTTCTAGCTCCCCTTACACTGTTACCCCCCTTCCATGTTAGCTCTAATACTGCTCTGTGAATGGAATGAACCAGCTGACTGAGTGCTGGCATCATGCCAGGGGGTTGTGAGAAGAAATGAGAATGTGCGCGCTCTCGTGTGTGTAAGCATATACAGAACACAAAGGGAAAAGCCTGCAGTCTAAGAAATCACAGCCTCTTATATAAGGAAGTCTACGTCATCTCTGCTTGCTTGGCTGTAGGCAAGGAGAAGGGGGAAGGCTTAGAACATAAAAAGATCTTTTTGACACACATGCATACATACACATTTTCTTTGCTGTCTTAAAATAGATATTTGCATTGCAGCAAATATGAGAGAATGAATTGCTGCTCTACAAATAGAAGTGACCGTATTCGTAGGGGCAGTAGTAACTTTTAAGAAGAAGGGTGAGGCAGTTTGTTTTGGATCTCTTTCTACTTTGATTCAGAGGTATTTTTACTTGGGAAGGGCATAACTAGAAGAGAAATCTGCATTAGAGGTTGAATGGATGTAATTTGTTAAGATACTTTTAGAATTGGTACTGTTCCTAATTCAGAATTCCCTTAGGTTCCTGGATGGGTGCATGAGAGCGATTGTACTTACCAAACAGACATTGTTTATAAGCTTCTTTTGAAAATTCTTTTTCTTTATTTTGTCTTGTATATAACATGGTGTTTCTGCTGTCTGTTGTGAGGTTATACACAAGGAATTATAGTATATGGAAGGAAGGATAAATTTGAAATTATCCTAAGCATAAAATTCATTATTTCCCAGGCTGGACTTGAACTTCTGATCCTTCTGCTTCTGTCTTCCAAGTATTGGCATTACAGTTATGGACCACTGGGTCTGGTTTTACAAATCTCTGCTCTTGCCACACATTTAAATAATCTATTTTTGGTCTTTGAGTTTTGTTGTAAACCTTTTTTCTTTTCTTAGAAGGATAAGCTTTTTGTACTTTTAAGCATTTAGCCTTTTTTTGTTTTTATTTAGCACTGGAGATCAAACAGGGCTTTGCACATTCTAGGTAAGAAACTCCACCACTGAGTTAAATGTCAAGTCTGGGGCTGGAAAGATGGCTCAATGATTAAGAGCACCGACGACTCTTCCAGAGGTCCTGAGTTCAAATCCCAGCAACCACATTGGTGCCTCACAACCATCTGTAATGAGATCTGATGCCCTCTTCTGGTGTGTCTGAAGACAGCTACAGTATGCTCACATATAATAAATCTTTTAAAAATGTCTAGTCTGAAGTTAAACTTTTAAGTTTTTAACACAGGACTAACTAGAATGACTACCTGTTCAATCCCTAGGCTGTCCAGTTATTCTCCCACCTCAAGTAGCTAGAGCTCAATCTTCTTCCAAGTTCTACTGCACATGTGTGGACATGTCAGAGGACAACTCACAGGACTTAGTTTTCTCCTTGGGTCCCTGGAATCAAACTCACGTCATTAGGCAGGGCAGCACCTTATCCACTGACTCATCTATTTAGCCTGTAGACTGACCCTCCCTCCTTCCCTCCCTCCCTTGTCTGTCTTCCTCCTTCCTCCCTCTCTTCTTCCCTTCTTGGTTAAGTCCACTGGTTTTGATATCAGAGTAAGATTGGTTTTAAAGAATGAGCTTAGTTGTTTTCTATTTTATGGAACAATTTGAGAATTACTAGTGTTACCTCTTTTTTTAAAGATCGGATAGATTCAATATTGAATCCATCTGGTCCTGGGGTTTATTTTGTTGAAAGACTTTTATTTATTTTTTATACCCTAGTCTCATTTTGTTATAATTGACTTAAGTTATATACTTTTGATTCAGTTTCAGTTTTGAGACATGCTTTCTCTCTCTTTTTTTTTTTTTAAATTTGTTACTCCTACCCCTTTTCCTTTTTGAGACAGGGTTTTATTTACTGTATGGTTCTGACTGTCTGAAACTCACTTTGTAGACCTCTCCCTCTATTTTGCCTCAGTTTCTGCCTTGAGGTCCTGTCCAGATTTCCTTAGAGGATGCACTATAAACTGTCAACCAAACAAACTCATCTCCAAGTTGCTTTTGGTTAGTGTTTTGTCAAACTAGAATAAAGAGGTTTGGATTTCACTTGCACTGCGTATATATTACAACAGACAGACAGACAGACAATTAAAATAATAAAGCTTGCTGGGGATTTAGCTCAGTGGTAGAGCGCTTACCTAGGAAGCGCAAGGCCCTGGGTTCGGTCCCCAGCTCCGAAAAAAAGAACCAAAAAAAAAAAAAATAAATAATAAAGCTTAAAATGTTTTTAGATGGGCTAGAGATATGGCTCAGCGGTTAAGAGCACTGACTGCTCTTCCAGAGGCCGGGAGTTCAATTCCCAGCAACCACATGGTGGCTCACAACCATCTGTAATGGGATCTGATACCCTCTTCTGGTGTGTCTGAGGACAGCTACAGTGTGCTCACATACATTAAATAGATAGATTTTTTTTAAAAAAAATGTCTTTAGATGTTGGTTGAGTATGATGCCATGTGGCTGTGATTCTAGAATTCTAGAGACAAAGGTTGGAGGATCACTATGAACTGGAAGTCAACAAGACAAGTCAGCCAAGGAGCAACACATCGAGACTTTGTCTCAGTAAACATGTAAATAAATAAATAAAATTAAAACTATAAAACAACCAGTTCTCCCACCCAAACCCCTAAACACTGCTTTTCAAAAACGAGTTTAGCCTAGCTGTGGTGGAGCAAGCTTTTAATCTCAGTATTTAGGAGACAGAGGCAGACCGATCTCTCTTCAGTAGAGGGAATATAAGAGTTATGAGAGTATAGATATTAGACTTGTGAAATGTGAAATAATGCCACTGTTCTCACTAAATTGTTTTCTGCTTTTGGAAGTGTTATTTTCAATGAATAAGTTATTTAGGATAATATGGAGTATTTTAAAGCAAATTGCTGCTTTAAAATTTGTTTGATTCTAATCTGTAGAAATTCTAAATTTGATGGCTACTTTAGCTATAGTCTACAAACAGAATCTATTTGTGGGCCTCTGGGGCTGGGAATTGAATCTAGAGCCTTGTGTATGCCAGGCACACAAGTACAGAGTCATGTTTCTAGAGGGGTGGGGGTGTTCCTTGATGCTTTACTTTTAAATTTTTTTTTTAAATTTATTTATTTTACTTTATGAATGTTTTGCTTGTGTATGCATGCCAGGATCCGCTAGAACTAGTGTTATCGGATAGTTGTAAACTACCATATGGGTGCTGAGAATTAAACTGGGGTCATCTGCAAGAGTAGCCACTGCTCTTAGTGGCTGATACATATCTCCAACTGCCTGACCCCCTGACCCCACCCCCGCCTTTAAGGCAGGGTTTCATGAGGCCTTGTTGAACTCTTGATCCTCTTGCTTCTATCTCCTAAGTGTTGAGATGTATGTGTGTATGCCTGGCTGATTGTAATTTTTAAAATGCAGATTACTTTAGATTTGTTCATTCTTATGTGCATGAGTGTTTTGCCTTCATGTTTGTAGGTGCAACACATGTCCCTGGTGCCTATGTAGGTCATAAGAGGAAGTCAGATTTCATAGAACTGGAGTTAAAACAGATGGGAACCACAGTGGGAATCAAACCTGGGTTCTCTGCAAGACCCACTGAACTTTCTCACCAGCCCTTCATTATTGCTTTTGTGAGTTTTTGTATGGTGTGTGTGTGTGTGTGTGTGTGTGTGTGTGTGTGTGTGTGTGTGTGTGTGTTAGCTTGTGTTTGGAGGTCAGAGGATGATAACTTTGTGGGTTAAGTTCTTTCCTTCCATCTTTTTAGATGGAGTCTGGGGTTTGAACATAGGTCATCATCAGACTTGCCTGGCAAGAGTCTACCATCTCAGTGGCTAGTATTGTAATTTAAAAAAATGCCCAGGTTGGCCTTAAACTCCTGGGCCCAGATGATCCTTGTGCCTTCACCTCCTAAGTAGTTGGTGCTACAGGTGCTTGCCACCACGCTTGGCAGATCTTTTATAATCTTGTATAATGGTTATATGTTAGTATCCTTAACAGAAGTGTGGTGTGTGGTTATACTGCTGTTACTGTGAACCATGTTGAGGGGACAGAAGCCAGGGTTCATGGTATAGGGTTTCTGTTCTGGTGTATGTAATGGAGATGTTGAATAGAACCGAGCACTTCTTTCATGCATGTACTGTATCATCAAGCTGTAGCTCTAGCCGCAGAATTGAGTATTCTTTTATTTGTTGAGAAAGATAGGAATGACAAGAGACAGGGTCTCATGTAAAGCTGGCTGGCCTTGAACTTACTATGTAGTTAATGTTGATTTTGAACTCCTGATCTACTTGCCTCCACCTCTGAGGTACTATGGTTACAGTTGAATATTATGACTTCTTTTCCTTGATCTTTGAGTATCCTTTTAAAGAGACTCTGACATTAACGTTCCAAAAATGCAATGACTCAAACAAGAAATATTTGTAATTGCCCAGAGTGTCATCCTGTTACTTTGTTGTCCCATACAGTATCTTTAAATGCCCTTACCTTTAAATTGAATTTTCTGCCAACCCTGAGAACCATTTGTTGCTAGCATCAGAACTTATCAGAGTCACCCAGATGCCTTCTAAGATCACCATTATTTGTCATCCCCAGAATATCAGTCTCTCTGTCTGGGGTGGGGCTTAAGAATTTGTGTATCCAGCATGGCTGTGGTGGCACATACCTTTAATCCTAGAACTGAGGAGACAGAGGCAGGCAGATAGATCTTTGTACAAAGCCAGCCTGGTCTACAGATTGAGTTACAGGATAGCCAGGACTACACAGAGAAACCCTGTCTCGAAAAAGGAAGAAAAAATTGAATATCCAACAAGTTTCGGGGGGTGGGGTAGAACAGATGGTCTCACTACCAGTAGGAGGAGTTCACATCCCAGGGCTTTCCTCCCCTCCTATTACCCACCCCTTTTACATATGTGTGTATGAGTGTCTCAGGAGGCCAGAAGAGGGTGTCACATGCCCTGGAGTTAGTAGTGACCATCTGAAGTCAGTCTAGGAATTGAACTCTGGCCCCCTGGGAGAGCACTAAGTACTCCTAATTGCTGAGCCATCCAGGAAATGGTATACATACATCATTTCTTTCTTCCATTGTTAAGAGCTTAGCCTTAAGCTAGGGAATGTGATGCAACAAAAAAGCCATGTGGGTGATGTCCATTACTATGAAAGAAAGAAGTTAATTTTTCTATTTTATTTTTTAAATTTTTAAAAAAGATTTATTTTATATATGTGAGTACATTGTAGCTGTCTTCAGACACACCAGAAGAGGGCATCAGACCCCATTACAGATGGTTGTGAGCCACCATGTGGTTGCTGGGAATTGAACTCAGGACCTCTGGAAGAACAGTCAGTGCTCTTAACCATCTCTTTAGCCCCAAGAAGTTAATTTTTAAAAACATTTATTTATTTAGGGTAGGTGGGGGGGGGAGTGTGTGTGTGTGTGTGTGTGTCTGTCTGTCTGTCTGTCTGTCTCCCCAGAAGCAGTAACAGTTGTTCTGCAGAGAAGGCATTTGAGGTAGTGACCTCAGTGGAATTGGAGAATTCGGAGAAATTTTCCAAAGTGTATTCATATAGGAAGCATATTGTTTTCCTTAGATTTTATGGAGTTTTAGTAGGGAGTTGAGTGTTTTTGTTTTTTCTTTAAACATTTATTGGAGGAGAGATGTGGTCAGAGGACAGCATGCCAAATTCTCTCCTACCATTTTGTGGGTCCTGGAAATCACCAAGCTGGTTCCGAGGACCTTTTACCCACTGAGCTATCTTGTTGGTCCAGGAAGTTAATTATGATATAGGCAATGAGCAGCAGTATCATTTAGCATTCGAATACACATTTTGCTAAGATTTTATTAGATGATCCTTATGTAGATGCATGGTAAGGGCAGGTCAAGAGTGGTAGTATGCAAATATGAGAGTGAAGCTGCCATACAAAAGATTGAGACAGGCAAGTTTGGTTAGGAGAATAAAATGGAGTAGGCAATAAGTAATAATGAAGCTATTATAAAACCTTGAAAGAGCTTGGGGAGGAGCAGGATGAAAACATACAACCTTAAGAGAAGTCTTAGTTTTATTAAATTGAAACAGCAAGGCAAGCCACTGAGAAGCTATTCTTTAAAGGTCTTACAGTTCTTTCTGGTAATACTCAACATAATTATTTACTTAAGTTATAGTCACAAAAGCCGCTTAGGGGCTGGAGAGATAGCTTAGCACTTAAGAGCATGCACTGCTCTTCAAGAGGCCTTGAGTCAGTCCCAGCACGCACACAGTGCTTACTGCCTGCCACCTGTAGCTCCAGCTCAAGGGTTGCCCTGCCCTCTGACCTCTTTGGCTTTCATGAGCACTTGCATCCATGTGCACATACCCTATATAGATAGAGACATATACACATAGTTAAAAATAAAACCTTTTGGGGGGCTCTTAATGCCTTGGTGTTTGTTACCCAAATCTGAGTATATGGTCCATACTTGGTTCAAGTGTAAGAAGAACCTAAGACAGATTCCAAAACAGCTTCTTATATGTCCACTTGATTTTAGAGAAGTACCATGTGTCTCAGAAGAGAGTTGATAAATTGTACTTCTCTTTAGAACTAGTACTTAGGCTTGATATTCTATAGCAACTTTGATGTTTGTAGCAATCTGCCGGTATCTTCTGTTTGTGCCAGATTCATCAAATCTCTTTTCCTCCCTTCCTCCCTTTCTCCATTTCTTCTTCTTTTTTCTTTTTTTCGGAGCTGGGGACTGAACCCAGGGCCTTGCACTTGCTAGGCAAGCACTCTACCACTGAGCTAAATCCCCAACCCCCCTTTCTCCATTTCTTTTCTCCCTTTTATTATGCCCAGGATCAAAAACTGAGGCACCAGATGTGTATGTACTCCACCACTGAGCTACAATCTTGGCTCCCAAATTTATTTCTACCTTCTTGGTTAATATCTGTCTTAGATAGTGTTCTATTGTTCTGAAGAGACTCCATGACCACAGCAACTCTTAAAAAGGAAAGCATTTAATTGGGGCTTGCTTACAGTTTCAGAGGGTTGGTCCATTGTCATCATGATGGGGACCATAGAATTACGAAGTTAGACATGGTTCTCTTGAAGTAGTTCTACATCCAGATCTGAAGACAGCAGGAAAAGAGATCTACTGGGCCTGGTTTGGACTTCTGAAACCTCAGAGCACATCTCCATTGACATTCTTCCTCTGACAAGGCCACACCTCCTAATCCTTTCAAATAATTTCACTACCTGGTGACCATTCAAATCTATGAGCATGTGGGGGCCATTCTTTTTTTTTTTTTTTTTCCGGAGCTGGGGACCGAACCCAGGGCCTTGCGCTTCCTAGGCAAGCGCTCTACCCCTGAGCTAAATCCCCAACCCCGTGGGGGCCATTCTTAATTCAAACCACCACAGTATTGTTGCCAAGTAATGGTGTTGTGTTGTGTTTTTGAGATGGGCCTTATTCTGGAGCACACTTAGGTACTTGTCTAGGCTTGCCAAGAACTCAGGGCAGTTCTCCTACCTTAGCCTCCCAGTGCTAGGTTCACAGGCATGGACCACCTTGCCCAGTTCCTTGTCAACTTTAAGCAGTGCTTTGGGCTTCTGTCCTCTGTATTACTATCTTGTACAGAGACCAGGGTAGTTTCATCTGTTTCCTTGTTGAGTAAATCTCTTCCTAATGAGAAATAGAAGCACTCATAGACCCGCATTGGGAATCATGCTTTTCTCAGGGGATCATCAGTATTTCACTCTGACAATTGCTAAGTTGCAGCCATTACTACTTCTAGGAGGGTCGGTGTAGAAGCAAGCTCTGAAGTCATCTCATTAAAGCAGTACATTTAGAGATAATTTCATTCCTTGTAGGCTCTGAAATGAAACTTGTTCTGTTTCCAGTTTGCTTTCAGTTTGGGGCTTTTATAGCCCCATTTGAAGAATTTGTTCTGCAGTTCTGTTTGTATGTGTTTAAGTTCCTTTAGGGAAATGAAATAAAGAGGTTATATTCCTGGGAAACACAGTTAATTGCTGGGAATAGCTGGCAATATGGACCATTAGTGAGCTTGGAAGGAACTCAGCTATCTGGTTTGCATTAGGGTAGTGGGACTTGTTCAGGATGGGAATCTATTGTTCTGTGGGTTTTGCCATGACATGAAAAATACTTTTTGTTTCTGGTTTGGTGGAAAATGTGGTCTTTCATTTAATTGAAGGGGTTTTTTTTTTTTTTGTTTTGTTTTTGTTTTTTGTTTTGTGTGTGTTTCTCTTTATGTCTGTCTGTCTGTATGTATATTTGGGTGTGTGTGCTAGGAGTCAACTCTAGAGTTGCTTGCACTAGCAAATGCTCTACCCCTGAGCCACCTGCACTTGGAAGAAGGGGTCACAGATTTACTAATATCTCAAGAGCAATTGAGATGTTATTTGGGTAATTACATTTATCCCTTTAAAATATGTGAATTAGCCAGGTATGATTATATAGGCTTCAAACTTTAACCTTTGTAAAGCAGAAGCTTCTAGAGTTTCTAGACCAGTTTGGCTATTCAGAGTGAGTTTCACACAGGCGGAGCATAGTAGCACATGCCTTTAATGCCAATATTCAGAAGGCAGAGGCAATCACATCTCTTGAGTTTAAGCCCAGTGTGGTCTACAAAGCAAGTTCCAAGACAGGCCAGGACTATACAGAGAAACCCTATTTCAGAAAAGCAAAATACCAAAATACAAAAAAAAAAAAAAAAAAAAAAAGTCAGCCTAGGCTACTTTAAGATGTCATCTCCTAACAGAAAAAATAAGGCTGACCAGGTGGCTCAGCAGTTAAAGGCATCTGCCACCAAGCCTGAGTTTGATTCTTGAGATCTACATGATAGAGTTAACTCTTGTACATGCTCACATACCTACACACACACACTTATAAAAATATATTAGCTATCATTAAGATAAGTCCTGGGGTTGGGGATTTAGCTCAGTGGTAGAGCGCTTGCCTAGGAAGCGCAAGGCCCTGGGTTCGGTCCCCAGCTCCGAAAAAAAGAACCAAAACAAAAACAAAAACAAAAACAAAAACAAACAAAAAAAAAAACAAACCAGGTAAGTCCTAGAGGGGTTGGGGATTTAGCTCAGTGGTAGAGTGCTTAAGGCCCTGGGTTCGGTCCTCAGCTTGGGGGGGGGTGTGTGTGGATAAGTCCTAGGTCCATTGTATATAGTACACATCTTCATACTTATTTTCCTTTCCTTATTATTAGAGCCATAATTATTTAAATTTTTTATTTATATTTATTATTTGTGTGTATATATGTACGTGTACAGGTGTATCTGTGTATGAGGACAACTTTCAAACCTTCTACCTTTAAATGGGCTCCTGGGATTGAACTCAGGTTGTCAGGCACTTGTGTAGCAAGTATTTTTTTTTTTTTTGGTTCTTTTTTTTTTTTTTTGAACTTGGGACCGAACCCAGGCCTTGCTTCCCTAGGCAAGCGCTCTACCACTGAGCTAAATCCCCAACCCCGTAGCAAGTATTTTTATTGTGAGCCATTTTGCTGGCCTATGATTATTCTTGAAGGACTGTCCTGGAGGAGTGTTTGTTTGTTTTTGAGATTGGGTCTTACTGTATAGCCACAGCTATCCTGAAACTCTCTCTCCATATAGACCATAGTGGCTTCAAACTCACAAAGCCCTGGGCTTTTGAAGTGCTGGGATCAAATGTATGTGCCACCATTCTTAGCTAGTGCATCTTTTTAAACATTTATTTTCATTTATAATTATGTGTATATCTAGCCAGGCATTCTGGTACACTCTTTGATTCCAGCACTCAGACTTCTTGGTGACCGGTTGGTTGCAGTTTGAGTTAAGGGCTTAACATGGGTGGGGGTTGGGTGGGAGGAGAACAGAGAGAGAGAATGAATGAGAGAGAACCACTAAGAGTGAAGGTTTCTTGTGTATGAGACTTTTCTAAGGTTTTAGGATTGCTTTTTCCTGTCACAAACACTTGTAAACTTTTTTTTTTTTAACTTATGAGTACACTATTGCTCTTTTCAGACACACCAGATGAGGGCATCAGATCTCATTACAGATGGTTGTGAGGCACCATGTGGTTGCTGGGATTTGAACTCAGGACCTCTGGAAGAGCAGTTAGTGTTCTTAATCACTGAGCATCCCTCCAGCCCAAGACTGCAGTTTTCAAGTCCTTGGCATTATTAATATGATTATGAGAGTAAATTTGGGGACTGTATGATCTATATGTACACTGCTGTCTTCATGTATCTGTAGCAAGAATTACGTTTTCACTGACAAAGCAGAATGTGTAGAAGAATACCTTTAGCATGAGTGTCTGTTTGCTGAGAGCTGAAGTCCACTTCACAGCTTTGATGTGGGAGAGGAGTGGCAGTGTTCTGGGTGTTAGAAGTGCATACAGACCTTAATCATCATTCTGTTTTGTTGTGAGGTCTTAGGAAAGTTTGTTTTTTAAAGCCACAGTTTTCACATAATGAGCATAATCCAAATTCCATAGGAAAATGTGAAGAAAATGATGCAGTGATGTATGTGTGTGCACTTATTATCCCATTCTAGCATTTGCTCAAATATTAATCCCTCCTCTTCTATCTTTCTTGTCCCTGTTATCCTCAGTCACATACCTGTTAATTTTCTTCCTGTAGAGTAGACTTCGTTCCATCTATCCTCAGACTGTGATGAACATGTCGCTTGGAAGGTGCTTTATTTGAGAAGTCTTTCTTGTGTATGTACTTAGGAAAGAGTGATTTCTAGGAGCAGTTTGAAAGATTCTTCCTGTGCTTTTTCTCTTCAAATGCTCATTTTTATTGGTGCTGTGGTATGAAATAAGGAGAATTTCTTGTTTTCCTTTTATTTAAAAATACTGTTTAGCTGGATGTAATATTACTTAGGAGAATAGGCAAGAGGATCATAATTTCCAAGCCATCCTGAGGGACTTTTCTTTTATATAATACAGCTACTCGTCTGTTTCTTTTGTGAAAGTTTAATAATTAAACTAATAATTATTTGGAAAAGCTGGACATTGTAATGTACCCCTGTAACCCCAACACTTAGGAGGTTGAAGTGGAAGAATGGAGAATTCAAAGCTAATTTGGATTATATAGGAAATTCTAGGTTAATGCAGAGAGATGCTCCAGCACCCCAAAAACTGGCTTAGCAGTTAAGAGCATTTGCTGCTCTCCTCATAGGACCTGGGTTTGAATCCCAGTACTCATGGCAGCTCCAGCTGTCAATAACTCCACTTCCAGGGAATCTGGTGCTGCCTTCTGACCTCCAGGAGCACCAGACACACATATGATATACAGACATACAAGTAGGCAAAAATACCTATACAGATAAAATAAATAAATATTTTAAACCACTGAAAAATTTTAGCAGGAAAACCTGTGGAGCCCCGCCCCCCACACCCCACCCCCGGGATAAATTTTGCTGCTATGAAATAAGCCCAAGAAACTATGTTTTTACTGTGAATTTCGAATGTAGGTAGTCTAAAGCGACATTTTAAGAAACATTGTTTTAACGTAGGCTCTGTGGCAAAATATCCTTGCTACCAAGCCTGACTGCATAAAATTAATATTCCAAATCACATAGTGGAAGGAAAGAACTCCTCCCTCAGGTTTTCCTCGATGTCCACCTACACACTATGGCATTTGCATAGTCACATAAGGGTGATGTACACAACTATTAAATTAAAAAGTAAAAGAAAATGAAGCTGGGGTTGTAGCTCAAATGGTAAAGTGCTTGCCTAGCATGCAAGAAGTCCTGAGTTCAATTCATAGACTGTGTAAATTGGATGTGGTGGGACATGCCTGTAGTTCCACCACCGAGTAGCTGGAGACAAGGAGGAGCAGAAAGTAAGTCATTCTGTGATTTTTTTTTTTTTTTTATGTCAACTTCAAGGCCAGCTTATCTATGAGAACCTGACTCAAAAAAAATGTTAAAACTGATAAACACTATACCTACTTGGTCCCACATAAGCTCCCATTGCACATGCACACGCAAACTTTTTTATTTTTTCCGTGCTATTCTGAGGTGCCAAAGGCAATGCTCTAAGCAGGGACTCTACCACTGTGTATCCCGCTTTAGCCCTTTAAACTTACTGTATGTGTATGTGCTATTTGCATGCGGCATGTAGGTGCTGCATGGCCAGCAGAGGCTAGGAGAGGGCATTGGATTTCCTGGAATAGACAGTTATAAGCTGCCAGGTGGATTCTAGAAAGCCAACACAGGTCCTGCAAGAACGGCCAGTGCTCTTAACTACTGAGCCATCTCACCAGTACCTAGCTAGCCCTTTAAAAGAATTTTTTTTTCTTTTCTTAAATTTTGCTTCAGGTGCCCAGGCTAAGCTTTGAACTTGAAACCCTTCTTCCTCAGCCTCCCAAATATGTGGGATAACAGGTATGTTCCACCCAGCCTGGCCAGTGTTGTTCACTATTGTAAAAGACCAGTGTTTGTTTGTTTGTTTGTTTGTTTGTTTGTTTAAAAATAGTGTGGATTAATGCTGTTATCCAGTTTGGATTATTATGGAGGCAAAGCAGATACATAAAATCCAAGTGTAGTTATTTTTTTAGTATTGAGAGTTCAACGGGCAGATTACAGCCAAAATTATTTTAAAAGTTATATACATGTTGAGTCTCAGTTCATGTACTTACTGTGGAACGGTTATCATCTATAGACCAGCAGTAGTCTGCAGACTACTTTAAATAGTGTTGCTGTTCAGAAAATGAAAATTTTTTGTCGACAACTAAAAAGTAGCCTCTTTACCAGTCCCAGGAAGCCTGGTTTGCTCATATGTAAAACAGATAGAATTTTACTGCTTTGCTTATTTTGTGGAGATGTTGGATCACTGTATAAGCATTGTAAATTGAAAAACTGGGGACTGGCGAAATGGCTCAGTGCTTAAGAGCGCAGGCTGTTCTTCCTTAGAAGACCCAGGTTCAATTTCCAACACCAACATGGCAACTCACAACTGTCTGTAACTCTTATTCTAAGGGATCTCTCACAGAGATACATGCAGTGAAAATAACAATGCACATAAATAAATTGAAAGACTAAAAAAATAAGCATTAATTAGATTTTAGCTAATTTAGAAATTAGCATATTTTAATTAATTATTTAGCAGGGACTTTGTAGGCAAGTAGAGAGGATAGATATATGACAAGGAGTTTGATGTTCACATGTATATTTACCATCATGTTGGAGATGCCAATTTCACTAAACTAAATGTCCCATGCATAGTAGTTCACATCTTTAATTTCAGTACTGGGGCCACAGAGGCTGGCAGGTCTTAGTGAGTTTCAATGGACAACATGGTCTATGTAGCAAGTTCTAGTTTAACCAAGGCTCCATACTGAGGCCTCATCTCAAAGTTAAATAATCCCAAAGACTGCTCTAGTCTCTCTCTGAACATCATTGCTTTTATTTTTTCCGTGTTTGGCTCTGGGCTGTTTCTTGGTAATATCTAAAATGAGAACACTTTGGAGATACATATCACACTTCTTGGAAGCAGGAATTCTTTTTGAACTTTTTCTGTTATTTTTTAACTTTTGGGGACAATTTCATTCTGTAGCCCAGACTGGCCCTCTAACTCAGTAATCTTCCTGCCTCAGCCACCCAACCAATAAAAGGATTATAGGTGTGAGTCACCGTAACTGGGTTGGATTTGCATCTTTTTCTTTTTTGAAAGAGAGTCTCACTATGCATCTCTGCCTGGCCTAGAGCTCAATATGTAGACTGGGGAGGCTTTCAGTTCACAGAGTAATAGTAGTAGTTGTCCTTCCTCAGCCCCCTCCTTTCTTCCTTATAATCCTATAGTACATTATCCTATCTTTCACCAACTTCTGGCCTTAACATGCCTATCTTGTTCCACAGCCTTTCTCTCTTAAACCAAGATCCTTTTCTTAGGATCTGTTTACAGAAGACAGGTTCTTACTGTTGTTTTAGATTTACTTATTCTAAAGTAAACTAAGTCTGCTGTGCCTGCAGAGGTCAGAAGCGAGCCCTAGAACTGGAGTTAAAGGTGGTTATGAGCTAGGAGTCAAGATCAGCTAAATTAGCTCATAACTGTTGAGCCATTTCTCCATCCCTCCCCAAAAGACAGGTTTTGAAGCCAGAAATTCTATCAAGGGGGCAGGGGTTGGGGGTAAAGAGTGCCTGTTGTGTACAACTTAGATTCAAAAGTAAGAAAAGGAATTGCAGCCAGAGGTGCTGGTACAGGCCTTTAAGATCAGCCTGATCTACACAGCAAATTTCAGGGCTACATAGTGGGACTCTTTTTAAAAAACAAAGCAGAAACTTTAAAAAGAAAGAAATTACTACATACTTTTTTTTTTTTTTAGCTGAGGACCGAACCCAGGGCCTTGCGCTTGCTAGACAAGTGCTTTACCACTGAGCTAAATCCCCAACCCCACTACATACCTTTTTGATCTCTCTGGGAGTTCATAGTTTATCCAGGGGAAATGGACAAATTCACTAAGTATTGGCATGTTCAAAATATCTTGACAGAATAGATAAGGAAAAACTGCCCTGGAGAACAATGTAATCTAACCCTTCTAACTGGGGCGAAGTTACTCATCATTGGGGAATAAACCGCATCATGTTCCATGCAAACCAAAGCATCTGTTACTCTGTTATGTCTTCTGTAGTCTTAAATGTGGAGTGTGCATAAAGGCCATAGTGTCTGTCATTCCTGAGATGTCCTCTATCTATTCTGTTTGGCGGTTTCTTGTTTGTTTTGCTTTTTTTTTAAGACAGGGCTTCTCACTGACCTGGAACAGTTTTGTTTTGTTTTTTTAAGGTTCTAAGGGTTGAACTTAGTTTTTTTTTTTCTCTCCTGTAAGTACTTAACAAATGAACTTTCTCTCTTGCCTATCTTTATTTACTTTTTTTTTTTTAAAGATTTTATTTATTCATTTTATATATGACGAGTACACTGTCACTGTCTTCAGACATACCAGAGGAGTGCATCGGATCTCATTACAGATGGTTGAGAGCCACCATGTGGTTGCTGGGATTTGAACTCATGACCTGTGGAAGAGCAGTCAGTGCTCTTAACCGCTGAGCCATCTCTCCAGCCCCCTTTATTTACTCTTAAGGTGAAAGGACTTACTGTGCTAAAAAAAAAAAAAATGGCTACTCTTCCAGAGGTCCTGAGCTCAATTCCCAGCAACCACATGGTGGCTCACAACCATCTGTAACGGGATCTGATGCCCTCTTCTGGTGTATCTGAAGACAGCTACAGTGTACTTATATATAATAAATGAATAAATCTTTTTTAAAAAAAAAAAAAAAGGAGAGATGGCTCAGTGGTTAAGAGCACTGACTAGGGTTGGGGATTTAGCTCAGTGGTAGAGCGCTTGCCTACCAAGCTCAAGGCCCTGGGTTCGGTCCCCAGCTCCGAAAAAAAGAAAAGAAAAAAAAAATGGCAAGAACAGTTTTTCAAGCATGAAAGGATATGTCAAACTGTAGATAGTTGGTTTAGTGTTATAAAATACATAGGAATAAGAGTAGAATGATTAAAGTAGATTGGGACTAGATCACAAAGGGTCCTCTACACCTAGGACTTATGTGTACATTTACAAGTATAGGGTCAGGAGTATGTCACACATGTAGAATCCTCGCATTCCTTACTTTAGACAGTTTCTTCTTAAGCCACTGTGGAACCACAAGCTTCCAGAGATTCTCTTATCTCCACCTGTCTCACTGTAGGAGCGCTGGTGTCACAGGCACTTAGCTTTTACGGGGCTCTGGGGCTTTGAACTCCGCTTCTCACACTTGAAAGCACCTTACCATCAAACCATCTCTCTTACTCTACCCAAGCTTCTTAAGCTGTAGGTTACAAATGCGAGTGCTGCGAAATGAATGAAGGAATGAATATGACAACAGAAAAGGTCTGAACATGTGAACATCAAAAGTTAAACTCAATAATCTTGACGTGGTTTTGGTACCATTGCTTGTGATGCACGCCGCACCTTCACTGCAGCCCTAGTTCTGAGCAGCTTGTGTTCTGCTTGTTAAACTGCTTAGTTGTCATGCCAGGGAACACCAGTGAGCACTGGCCACTGCGTGTTTGAACTGTAGTGTTTTTACCATACATACGTTTGTGCTCTATTTACAAATATCACTTTTAATATTTTCTTACCATCATTCCTTATACAAGCTTCAAGTTAGAGTATCTTCTTTTTTTTTTTTTTTTTTTTTAATTTTCCTTTCCTTTTCTTTATTTTTCTGAGACAGGGTCTCACTATATAATAGCTCTGGCTGTCCTGAAATTCAGGCTGACCTCAGATTCACAGAGATCCACCTGCATCTTCCAGCTGGTATGTCTCTGTGTTACCATTTTTTATTTATTTTTATTAATTGATTTGAGTCATGGACTTCTGTAGGTAACGTTGGCTTTGAACTTTGTAGTCAGAGCTGGTATTGAATTCTTTATCCTCTTACCCTTACTTCTAGAGTTTGAGATTATAGATAGGGGCTACTAAACCCTGCTTAGAACTTTTTTTGTTTTTAAATTGAAATAGCATCTCATATGTAACTCTGACTGACCTGGAACTTGTTGTTTAGAACAGGTTGACCTAAAATAGAGATCCATCTGAGTTCTACCTTCTGAGCTTTGGGATTAAAGGTATTGGTTACCATAACTAACCTAGAATTTCTGTTTTTACAAATTGCTGTTTGGTTTGCTAACTTGAATTTAATTAAAGATTGTTCAGTGGAGCCTGGAGAGATAACTCTGTTAAGAGCACATGCTCGTGCAGAGGACCCAGGTTCTGGTGCCAGCATCTACATGACACCTATAACTCCAGTTTCAGGGGTCTGCTGGCCCCCTCTCTAGATTCCATGAGCTCAAGGTATATGTTCAGTGCGTGCATGCATGTGTCTATGTGTATGTATATACATATATATTCAGGTACTTACATGTAGATATAATACAAAGGAATATTCTTTTAAAAGTAAGTGAACTTTACTTGCAATTAGGACAAAATTTCTAGCAGTTTATGAAATAGCCTTATTCAGACCTCTTAACATTTTTTGCTGTATATTTATTTCTATGAAGTGAAACTCATCATCAGCATTGATGATGATAAAAATAGGTCTGGAGAGGTGCCTTTCTGGTTAAGAGTACATACATGCTGCATATATGGAGTTCAGAAGTTGATGCTGATGTCGTCTTTTGTAGCTCTTTGCCTTAGTGTTATTTAAATTCTCTATGTGTGTGTGAGTTTCTGCATGGGTGTCTACTATGTATATGCATTGTCTGAGGAGGCCAGAAGAGGGCATTGGATCCTTTGGGACTAGAGTTACAGATGTGAACTCCATGGTCCTCTGAAAGAGTGTTTTTAACTACTGAGCTTTCTACCCCCCCCCCCGAACACCTTTTTTTTAATGGTCATGGGTAGACATGATGTACTCCTGCCATGGTGGGAATGTAAATGAGAGTGTAAAACTTTCAGTATTTGGTTTTCTCCTATCTTTACACAGGTTCCAGAGATTGAACTCAGATTAGGCTTTCCCAGCTGAGTCATATTGCCAGTCTTCTACTTTATTGTAAAGATAGAGTTATCTTGCTAAATCTGGAGCTCACCAATTCATCCTGAGTAGCTGGCCAGCAAGTCCCCAGGATTTGCACCTTTCCATTCACAGTAGGATTATAGACATTTGTGGTCATACCTGACTTTTTAATATAGGTAAGAGCAATCCCAGCTCAGGTCTTCATGTTGCACAGCAAATACTTTACCCACAGAGTCATTTCTCCAGCCCCAAGGTTATATATTTATTTCTAAGATTACATTAATCAGTCAATCTGTCCGTCCATCCATCCATCCATCCATCCATCCATCCATCCATCCATTCATCCATCCATCGAACTAGATGAGGCAGTGCATACATGTAAATCAAGTACTTTCCTTGTCTTTCTTTGTGCTTGAAGTTGTTGAAATTCTTGGATCTGTGGGTTTCATTTATATATTGAACTGCTTAAAAGACTTTGGACGGTTTTTGTTTCGACTTTGAGTCAGGTCTTCATTCTATACGCCCAAATTGGCCTTGAACTCTTCATCCTCCCACCTCAACTTTCTGAATGCTGCAATTGCAGTTTACACCACCAAATCTACTCTGCTGTGCTAGTATTTTCCATCATTCCTGCTACTAACATACTTTTTTCTTTATTAAGAAAGATTTATGTATGCATATGTGCATGCATTCATGTATGTATGTCCATCTCTAGTGTCAGAGGGGGCCAGAGAAAGGCATTTCCTCGAACCAGAGTTACAAGCTGTTACAGGCTAGCATGGAAGGGCAGTTAAAGTGTTGTAACTCGGGTTGGGGATTTAGCTCAGTGGTAGAGCGCTTGCCTAGGAAGCGCAAGACTCTGGGTTCAGTCCCCAGCTCTGGAAAAAAAAGAACCAAAAAAAAAAAAAAGTGTTGTAACTGTAACTCTAACCCACTATCCCAGCCCTTCATAAACATTCTTAAAACCCATCTTTGTGGGGTTGGGGATTTAGCTCAGTGGTAGAGTGCTTGCTTAGGAAGCACAAGGCCCTGGGTTCGGTCCCCAGCTCCGGGGGGGGGGAAAAAAAAACATCTTTGTGGGGGTTCACAGACCAATAGAGTTTGTGAATAATTTATGGGGCTAGAGAGGCAATGACTCATAGGTTAAGATCCCCCCTACCCCTGTTTCTTGCAAAGGATATGGATTTGATTCCCATCATCCACATGGGTGCCTCACAAATGCTCTAACTCCATTTCCAGAGGGGTATAATACCTTGTGCTTCCTTTTACACCTGTAGCCACAACCACATATCCCATATAATACACAAAAAGTGATAAAATTTAAACTATTATTTTTTTAAAACTTTTATGTATATGCATGTTTTGCCTGTATATGCATGTTTTGCCTGTATATTTACCACCACATACATATGTAACTCCCTTATAACTGGAGTTATAGACTCTGTAAGCTACCATATGGCTGCTAGAAATTGAACCTAGAGCCTCTGGAAGAGCAGCAAGTACTCTTAACTGCTGAACCATCTTTGAAGCTGCATAAATTCTAATTAAAAACTGAGAGGGCTGGAGAGATGGCTCAGCAGTTAAGAGAGTACTACATGCCTTTCCAGAGGTCCTGAGTTCAAATCCCAGCAACCACATAGATGGTGGCTCACAACCATCTATATGATCTGATGCCCTCTTCTGGCATATATGTGTATATGCAGATAGAATACTCATACATAAAATAAATATTAAAATGATAAAAACTGAAGTTTACAGTTTATTTGTTTTAGTGAGGTTACAGAGTTTTGTACATCCTTTACTACAGCTTCAGAACATAGCAAACTGAACAGAAGCCCTCTACTCTGTAGTAGTAGTTCTGCCTTAGGCAGCTACTGATCTTTGTTTACAAATTTGCTTTTTTCAAAAACATTGTTTTTTTTTTTTTTTCCGGAGCTGGGGATTGAACCCAGGGCCTTGCGTTTGCTAGGCAAGCGCTCTACCACTGAGCTAAATCCCCAACCCCTCAAAAACCTTTTTTATATGTGTACATGTTCCCGTGTGTGTATGCAGGCCAGAGGTTGATGTCTCCTCTATTCTTCTCCACCTTATCTTTGCAATGATGTGTTTCTGCCTCCCCTGCACTGAGATTTATAAGCATATACCGCTACACTTAGCTCTTTATAAGAGTGCCGGAAATCCAAAGTTAGGTCCTTTTCTATACTTTTCACATGTAGTAAACACCCAAAGGATATGTTCTAAAGCCTCCAGAGGATAGTCCTGAACCCTATGTGTTCTGCAGTGTCCTCTATGTCCTGACGGGCATAGTGCCAACAACACTGGCCTGTGTTTTGTGCCCTGATGACTTCTGTGCATTGCTGTTCCTGTGCTTTGCAGCCATTATTAAGTCACTTGAACATGTGCACTGTGGTTTAGTGGTTGTCGTAGGGTTTCATTGCTGTGAAGAGACACCATGATGTTGGCAACTGTTATAAAGGACAACATTTAATTGGGGCTGGCTTCCTTTCGGAGATTTAGTCTGTTATTGCCGTTGTAACACACAGGCAGACGTGGTGCTGGAGGAACTGAGAGTTCTACATCTTGATCATTAGGCAGCCACACTGGATGGTTTAGCTTAAGTGAGACCTCAAAGCCTGCTATCACAATGACACATTTCCTCCAACAAGGCCACATCTACTGCAATCAAGCCACTCCCTATGGGCCAAGCATTTAAACACAGGAGTCCATGGGGACCACTCATAGTCACACCACCACAGTGGTAGTCAGCTATTAAAGAAGAATGTTCACACTATTTGGAAGAACATAAGGGGTTGGGGATTTAGCTCAGTGGTAGAGCGCTTGCCTAGCAACTGCAAGGCCCTGGGTTCGGTCCCCAGCTCCGGGGGAAAAAAAAAAAAAAAAAGAAAGAAGAAC
The DNA here is from genome assembly GCF_011064425.1 of Rattus rattus. Taxonomy (NCBI): domain Eukaryota; kingdom Metazoa; phylum Chordata; class Mammalia; order Rodentia; family Muridae; genus Rattus; species Rattus rattus. The sequence goes on along the minus strand of NC_046156.1, from coordinate 63,298,711 downwards.
ATATAACTTGGGGTCTGAGGTGGTGGTGCACACCTTTAATCTCAGCACCAGGAAGGCAAAGACAAGCAAATCTCTGACTATGAGGTCGCCTGGTAGACACCACTTATAGTTCAGTCAGATATACACAGTAACTGAACTATATCACTCTGTTAGAAAGAGAGAGTACTATATAATTGAACTTGATAAATGGCTTTTTTTCTAGATTTTTCCCATTTAATATTTTGAGGCTACAGCTAACTGAAAAAAACTGAAATCACAGAAATCCAAATAGCGTGTCACATGAGTGTCTCATAACTGTCTCTACCGCTTATGATGCTTTAGGGTTTCTCTGTATTTTCATTTTATTATTATAATTTATTGTTTCTGTTTTTCAAAACATAGTTTTTCTGGGTAGCTCTGGCTAGCCTGGAACTTGCTCTGGAACCCAGCCTGCCTCTGCCTCCCAAGTACTGAGATTCCACCATTATTAGTTTCTCTGTTTTATAAAAGTTGTCTTAGTCCCCCTCCTCGTTTGTCTTAACGAGTTTTTGTGTGAAGTCAACTGTTTTTAGTTCTGTTGGATATAAAACTACCAATAGAATTACTGAGTTATATAGTGTCTCTGTTTAATTTAGTGAGTTGCCAACAGCAATATTTGAGTCTTTTACTTTTTCTGTACATTCCCCAATGTTATTATCTGTCTTCTATACTATATCAATCCTAATTGTGAAAGTGACATCGTGTGTGTGTGTGTGTGTGTGTGTGTGTGTGTGTGTATTGTGCGATTGCACACATACATGCACTACCCTAAATATAGAACAATTTTGTGGAGTTGACAGTTTTTACCTTCATGTGGTTTTTTTCAGGACCAAACTCAAATCACCAGGCTTGTGTGTGCCTTTATCCACTGATCCACATTGCTAGTTCTGCATCTTGATTCTGATTTTCTGCTCCTTGGTGACTGATCATTTTGAGAATCTTTTGTGTGCTCATTAGCCTTTGTGCATCTGGAGAAATGTCTATTCAGATTATTTGCTTCCATGCCTGGATTCATTCTCACTCATTCTTACCCCATTCCCCACCCCATCATTCCTTCATTAATTCATCCATTCACTTGTTCATTTATTCTTTTTGGTACTGAGGTAACTTGGTCTTGTGAATACTGTGCAAGTGCTCTATTGTACTACATCCCCAGACTTGGATTATATTTTATTTGTTATTCTTTTTTTTTTTTTTTTTTTTTTGGGCTGGGGGCCGAACCCAGGGCCTTGTGCTTCCTAGGCAAGGGCTCTACCGCTGAGCTAAATCCCCAACCCCTATTTGTTATTCTTTAATGATTTATTTTATATGTTTTATCTGCGTGTGTGTGTGTGTGTGTGTGTGTGTGTGTGTGTGTGTGTGTGTGCGTGTGCGCGCGCGCACCAGCTATGTGCCTGGTGCTGACAGAGGCCAAAAGGTAGCACTGGATCAACTGAAACTGGAATTACTAGTTGTGGTTATAAGCTGCCATGTGGTGCTGAGAGCCAAACCTGTTTTCTCTACAGGAACATGTGTTCTTGATCACTCATCTTTCCAGGCTCGAGACCTTGGGTTTCAGACATTGTCTGTTTGTAGATCATGCTAGCCTTTTTTCCTAGTTTCACCTCTGTAGTGCTAGCATATACCATTCTGTTCAATGCCTCTTTCCCTATCTTCACTCAGCTTGGGATGTTTTGGGCAAGCACTTTATAGCTACATTTGAAAGTACATAAAATACTAATTTTGTTTAAATCCAATTTATCTTTTTTGTTTTGCTATGGTTTTTGGTATATATCTAAGAAATGTTGTTTAATTCCAGGTGGCAAAGATTTATACTGAATTTATTCTAAGAGTTTTACATTTTTTTTGGGTGGTGGTGGAACACACCTTTCCAGCCCTAGTGAGGCAGAGGCAGGTGAATCTCTTGAGTTCCAGGACAGTCTTATCTATAGAGAGAGTACCAGGATATCCAGGGATATATAGAGAAACCGTATCTTGAAAAACTAATCAATCAATCAATAAAATAAAATAAAGAGGTGTACTTTTTAAAAAAAGATTTATTTATTTAATGTATATGAGTACACTGCAGCTGTCTTCAGACACACCAGAAAAGGACATCAGATCTCATTACAGATGGTTGTGAGCCACCATGTGGTTGCTGGGAATTGAACTTAGGACCTCTGGAAGAGCAGTCAGGGCTCTTACCACTGAGCCATCTCTCCAGTCCAAGGTGTACATTTTTAACTTCTACATTTAGGTTTTTGTTCTAGTTTTGCATGATTTTTATATATGGTTTAAGGGGGGCGCTCCTTCTTGATTGTTTTGCATGTGAATAGCCAGTTATTTCAGAATCCTTTGAAAAAGCTATTCTTCCTGATTCAGATATCTTTGTGTTTCTGTTGGAAGTCGGTTATTTGACCACAAATTTTATAAAGAGTGTATTTCTGAACTCTATTTTATTCTGTTAAGGATATGTCTGTCTTTATAGCCAACCTATTTTTATCTCTAATATTAGATAAGTTATTGATGTGAATCTTTGTACATTTTTTGTTTCCCTTTTGAGCATGTGGAATACAGCTTTGTATCAAATAACTCTTTTAAATAATTGTCTTAAATTTTGGGAGTTTTGTATCTGTGTAGATGTGTGTTTGTGTTCATGTGTGAAAGTGAGAATGTGTGCATGTTATGGTGTGTGTGAAAGTCAAAAGGCAATGACATACTAATCAGTTCTTCCGAGTCCCTCAGTGTGCTAAGGAGGGCATTTGAGAGATCTCTAGACTGTTTTTCTTCTGTTAGACTCTGTCCTTGGAAATTTAGCTGCCATTATCTTAGTTGTTCTCAGCTGCATCTCTTCAACTCAGTCTTATCCCAGATTCCCTTCCCTGAATTGTGCCCTAGAAATTCTTTTATGTCAGTGAACAAGGGCAGCTGTAGGACTTACTTCATTTGTTCTTTGTCACATACATTGACACTTGTTGCTGGATGTCTAGTACCTTGAAACCCCTGTTTAAGAGGTACTTTTGGATGAATTTTTGTTGTTCAGGTGAGATGTAACTCTGTTTCCTCTAATGTCATTTTGGACCGAAACAGAAATTGTAGAATGTGGTGGTTGTTTAGTGTTTTGTTTTTGAGACAGGATCCTCATTATGGTGCTCTAACTGGTTTGGAATTTGGTATTATAAATTTTTTTTTCTTTTTTTCGGAGCTGGGGACCGAACCCAGGGTCTTGTGCTTGCTAGGCAAGCGCTCTACCAGTGAGCTAAATCCCCAACCCCAGTATTATAAATTAAATTGGCCTCATTCCCAAGTTCACCTGCCTCTGCTTCTGCTTTCCTAGTGCTAGTGCTAGAATTAAAGTATCTATGCTTATGTGTGTGGGGGTATATATGATTTGTGTGAATGGTGTTTGAGGAGATCAGAAATTAACTTTCAGGAGTCAGTTGTCATTATGGGGAACCTTGTTTCAGGCAGGGTGTCTGTTTTTTACAGTCTGCTGCAGGGTAGCTGGCCTGTGGGCTTCTGGACAGTTCTCCTGTCCCCTCCTCCCATTGCTCTCGTTAGGAGTTTTGAGATTACAGATATACACCCCTATATTTGACATTTTTACATGGATTCCAGGGGTCAAACTCAGTTTGTTAGGTTTAGCCAACAAGCATCTTTATACAGGCTGTGCTGTCTCTCTAGTCCTTCTGTTGCATTTGTTTGACACCATTATTTTCCTTTGTCACTTTGTTAACATGGCAAGCTTTCTCTCTTGCTTTCTGACTCATTTTCTATAATTTAACCCTTAAATTGAGGTTCTAGCCTGGCTCCTTTCTACATATTCTTTTTCAGTAGTTTGAGTCATCCTTTTGTATCACTTCAATTGCTTCATATGCCTGTTCAAATAAGCACCTAGTGTTGGCCTAAGCTGTGAGTCTTTTGCTTATGTGCCACATATGCAGCTGTTTTTTTAATATCCTCGCCTTGATTTTGTGGTGCCAGTTTAGCACATCTATTAGAATGTTCTTTGTTTAGGTACAGAAAACAATAACAATAGCTAACAATAGCTTAAATATTAAAATAATTTTTTGGCCACTATAATAAGAATGCATAGATTAGGGATGGAGAGATGGCTCAGCGGTTAAGAGCACCCGACTGCTCTTCCAGAGGTCCTGAGTTCAATTCCCAGCAACCACATGGTGGCTCACAACCATCTATAAAGCGATCCGATGCCCTCTTCTGGTGTATCTGAAGACAGCTACAGTGTACTTATATATAATAAATGAATAAATCTTAAAAAAAAAAAAAAAAAAAAAGAAAAGAAAAAAAAAAAAAGAATGCATAGATTAGCTTCAGGGCACAATGATATGTTGACATGGCTAATTAGCTCCAGTCACTATTTTCTGTTGTACACAGTGTCTGCTTTATCACTAGTAGGCTGCTTTCTCTCTTGGTCAAAAGATGGCTACTAGCAATAATACAGCCAGGCTAATATGTTCTCATTCAAATTCAACAGAATTCAATAGAATTTATAGTGTTTAGTGACTAAGGTGTTGTTTCAGTTTTTGTTGTACATATTAGTTTTACATAGTACTGTCTTAGGGTTTCTGTTGCTGTGACAAAACACCGTGATCAAAAATGTAGCTCAAGAAAAGGGATGTTTGTTTGTTCTGGGGTGTGTGTGTGTGTGTGTGTGTTTCCATTGGTCGGTCCATCCATCCCTCCCTGGCTGTCTTGGAACTCAGACCTGTACCTGCCTCTTACCTCCTGTCCTAAATGCTGGGATTAAAGGCCTTGCACCATCACTGCTGGGCAGAAAAAGGTTTTTTTAAGTCAGAGAAGGTAAAGAAAATTGTCTTGTCTTGTGTTTTTGCCTTTATTTCTCAATCAGAATTAGAATCAAAAGCAGTATACAGATAGTCTCTTAATTTTTGGTGATTTAAACAATTTTATACATTGTGCAAAAGAATGTATATAGTAAAAATCATGCTGGGATTTTTTGAATATTGATCTTTATTGATGCTAGCAACACTTTAATCCTGGACAATACTGGTCTTTATTGATGTTAGCAATACTAAATGACTGGACAGTGCCAACAGACCCCAGCTCCCAGGCAAGACATAAAAGCATGATAGTTTAGCAACATAGTACAACATAAAGTAAGATAATTAGGTTAAATGCAGTCCTGAACTGTGGTTTTGATTTGTTTGTTTTTTAAGTTGGAGTCTCATTTTGTAGCCCAGGCTGGCCCAAAGCTCACTCAGGATGATATCAGTGTTGTGGCAGTCTGCCTGCCATAGCCTCCCAAGTGTTGGGATTACAAGTGTGTGCTATCATGCTAAATATCGTTATTTCTACTCTCTAACCTTGAACATGATGTATAGGATATATTTAATATTTATAGGGTGATTAGATGGACAAGAAAAATATTAATACATGAAAATATATAATATTGCTTACTGATGGGGAACCTATGACAGATTAAAGTACAGATACCACCAAAATCCATCTTGAACCAATAAATTTTAAGGTTACTTAAAGGAATTTGGGTGAAAGTTTAGTTATGATAGTAGAAATGTCTCAAAGACAGTTGTATCACAAAAGCATGAGTGACAGCTCAAAGCTAGAAACCTGGAGCATGGTGCATACCTGCAGCATCTAAACAGGTTGGAAAATGTCCTTTCTGGTGGCTCTTGCAGGCAGTTCTGCTGGTCTTTTGTTTCTTTTAGGCCAGCAGTTCTCAACCTGTGGGTTGTAACCCCTTTGGAAGTTGAATGACATTTATACAAGGGTTGCCAAAGACCATGGGAAAACACAGATACTTACATTGTCATCCATAACAGCATCAAATTACACTTGTGAAGTAGCAACAAAAATAATATAATATTATGGGGCTGGAGATATGGCTCAGTGGTTAAGAGCACTGATTGATCTTTCAGAGATCCTGAGTTCAATTCTCGGCAACCACATGGTGGCTCACAACTATTGTTAATGGGATCCGATGCCCTCTTCTGGTGTGCTTGATTGAAGAAAGCAACAGTGTACTCACATAAAATAAATAAATAAATTAAAAAAAATAATTTTATGGTTGGGGTCACCACAACATAAGATATATTAAAGGGTCGCAGCATTAGAAAGGTTGAGAACCACTATTCTAGGTAGCTCTTTGGTCTCCAAGCAGCTTGGATGGTCTGAGAATGAATCCCTGTAATCTTTACTGCTTAAATATTCTGGGGAAGGGAAGAGCAGAGTGAATCTGGTCAGTTTCAGGGACTTCCTGAAGCTGTTTTGAATTGTTGCCCCCAGTCATAATAGGCTTCCTTGGAGATAATAGTAGAGGATATCTAGGAAAAGGCAGTGTCTTACTTTTTTTTTTTTTTTTAATCTAGATTTGTATAGATTTGAGGGTAGATAAGAAGTCTCATCTGTTTAATGTTATTTGTATGTATATTTTCAAGACTGACTATTTGATATTGAATAACCAGTTGATATGCTCTTCCCTGGGAAAGACTAGTAATCCAGCTCTCTTATCATTCCTTGGTTGCCTATAGTTGTTTGTAGAGGTTTGAAGCCTCCTGGGCTCTCCCCAGTCCATGTTAGCACATCGGTTGTTTTCCTTGTTCAGCTCTTATTTAAGACAGTTGTGTCGGTAAGACTTTTTGAATGTAGCTCCTTACATTTTTAGGAGACACAATCTCATAGCAAAACTGCTTATTCTTCTGGCTCTTAATTTTCTTTTCTGCCTCAGTCCCTGAGCCTTGGGTATGGGAGTTGTACATCGATAGGCTCTGCAGCTCTGCATTTTAATAGGCTACAGTTTTTTGAAATGGTTGTTGTCTGTTGCAAAGAGAAGTTTCCTCAATGCCAGATAAGGACCACATTTATCTGTGAGAAATGTAGTTGTGGATTCTGCTAGCACTGGGGAAGACAGAGACAGGCATATTTCTGAGTTCAAGGCCGTCCTGCTCTACATACTGAGTTCTAGGACTATGTGGAAAGGCTGTCTCAAAAAAATAAAATAATATATATTATATTTATTATTTGTTGTGAGAAGTTGCATATTCCATAGCATTCATTTCAAGGTCAGAGGACAACTTTTAGTAATTGTTTCTTTCCTTCTACCATGGAGCTCTAGGATTGAACTCAGGTCATCAAACTTGGCAGCAAGCACCTTTTCCCACTGAGCCATCTTGCTGGCTCTATTTGCTGATGTTGTTTTAGTTTATTTTTTAATGGCTCTATTTGCTGTTGTCATTTTAGTTTATTTTTTAAAATTTTGTGTATACATCTAAGCATCAGACACACATTCAATATGTACAAATATACATGTATGTGTATACACATGCACGTGTACACGCTTTGAATATACATGCTGAATGTATGCCTGATGCCTACAGAGACCCGAGAGGGCTCTGGATTCCCTGGAACTGGAGCTTTATGGATGTTTGTAAGCTGCCATGTCAGTTCTGGGAGTTGAACCCCAGTCTTCTACAAGAGTAGCAAGTACTTTGAATCACTTCTCCAGCCTAGTTGTATGTCTAATTATATACAGGATCTGGCATTGTAGCTCAGGCTATCTTTAAATTCTAGATCTCCTGACTCAGATACCAAAGTTCTGGGATTTAGGCAAGCTCTATCATCTCCAGCGTGAATGTTTTTGTTGTTGTTGATTGTTTATGAAGAACCATCCACGTGAGTGTAGTGTTTGATTTTGGGTACCTTTTATAATTAAAGGCCTTGGAGACTACAGTGTATTTGAAGTTTGATTTTATTGCTGAAGTTGACTGGAGAAATACTTGTTAAAGGACAGTAATAGCATTGGGGTTCTCCCTGTTTATCTCTAAGTTTAAAAAAATTACTTTTTCTTTACCTCAGCATTTCACTTCACATTCCTACATAAGAAATCTTATTCTGATCTTTCATTCCATAGAATGGATAGAATGACAGAAGATGCTCTTCGTCTGAATCTTTTGAAGAGGAGTTTGGACCCAGCAGATGAGCGAGATGATGTCCTGGCAAAACGACTGAAAATGGAGGGGCATGAGGCCATGGAACGGCTGAAAATGTTGGCACTGCTCAAAAGGAAAGATTTGGCAAATCTTGAGGTGCCGCATGAGTTACCTACCAAACAAGATGGCAGTGGTGTCAAGAGTTATGAAGAGAAACTTAATGGAAATCTCAGGCCTCATGGAGACAACAGGACTGCTGGAAGGCCAGGCAAAGAAAACATCAATGATGAACCTGTGGATATGAGTGCTCGACGGAGGTATGGAACAGTTTAGCTGCCTCCAGGGATGGGGTCTTCTTAAAATAGGCTTGTAAAAATGGGATGAACCTTGATGAGAGAACAGTGCCTTTCATCCTATAGCTGCCTGCTTTGTATTTTGTTGTTTTGCATCAGGGTCTCAACACTATAGCCATGCTGGTCTTGAACTTCTTGTGGCAGTCCTCCTGCCTCAGCATATTAGTGCTGGGATACCATATATAAACTACCACATGATGATGTCCTAATGCTTCTTGAAAGAAGTTGTGTCCTCTGGCTTGAGTTGACCATGAGTTTCTCTTATTTCCAGAAGAAGCTAGTAGCTCATAAAGAAAGTCATTGTTCTTACCTAAAATAAAGGGGCCAGAGAGATAACAAAATAACTAGTAGTGTTTGCTGCCCAGTCAGGAGGAATGGACTTCAAATCCTAGTTCCCACATCAAATAGTTCACAGCCACCTATAATTCTTGCTCTAAGGGATCCAGCACCCTCTCCTAGCCTCTGTGGTTACCTGTGCAGACTTCTTCTTTCTTCTAAAAAAGGCCATTTCTGGAATAAGGTGACATAATATTTCTGCTTTTTTTTTTTTTTTTTTTCCCTCCTCCTAAAATGGCTGTAGGATTAAAGCAAAGAAATTGGCATCAGCCAGGTGGTGGCAGTGCACGCCTTTAATCCCAGCACTCAGGAGGCAGACGCAGGTGGATCTCTGAGCTCAATGCCATCCTAGTCTACAGAGTCAGTTTCAGGACAGCCAGACCTACACAGAGAAATCCCTGTCTCAGATAAACAAAACAAGTCTTTCCTTCAGATCATTCCCAGGGATTTAGGATCTATTTGTTATAGATCTCAGATTCTATTTCATAGACCTGGCTTTTCTTTTGTCAAAAGGAACATTATACACATGTGGTCCCTACAATTCTTGCTCTGTCTACTTTCTTCAATTCCTACATACAGGTTCCTTTGTACACATGTGCTCATTCCTATTCTGTTCTATGTTTCTGTTTCTCTCTCTCTTACACACACAACATTTTCACAGGCCCTTTTTCTGATGTCTGTCAAAATGTAAATTGAAGAAGGAATGTAGAGCTAATGGGGGCTTAAATCTGTCTGGTAGGTAGTTGAATCAGAATATAGACACCCCTAGGTTTTTTTGTTCATTTGTTTGGTTTGGTTTGGGTTTTTTTTGTTTGTTTTAAGATTTATTTATTTTATGTATATGTGTACACCGTAGCTGACATCAGACACGGCAGGAGAGGGCATCAAATCCCATTACAGATGGTTGTGAGCCACCATGTGGTTGCTGGGAACTTGAACTCAGGACCTCTGGAAGAGCAATCAGTGCTCTTTTTTTTAATTTTTCTTTTTTTCGGAGCTGGGGACCGAACCCAGGGCCTTGCGCTTGCTAGGCAAGTGCTCTACCACTGAGCTAAATCCCCAACCCCAACAGTCAGTGCTCTTAACCACTGAGCAATCTCTCCAGCCCCAACACCCCTAGCTTTAAGAACACTAAGTTTAGGGTTGGGGATTTAGCTCAGTGGTAGAGCGCTTGCCTAGCAACCGCAAGGCCCTGGGTTCGGGTCCCCAGCTCCAGAAAAAAAAAAATTAAAAAAAAAAAAAAAAAAAAAAAAAAAAAATGCTGGTTCCTGGGGGTTGGGGATTTAGCTCAGGGGTAGAGCGCTTGCCTAGGAAGTGCAAGGCCCTGGGTTTGGTCCCAGCTCCGAAAAAAAGAACCAAAAAAAAAAAAAACACTAAGTTTATTAATAGTTCAGAAATAATTGATAGAAGTAAGAATTACTCATTATTCATTTTATTTAACTTTCCTGACTTTTATCCTGGATTAGTATCCAAAGCAGGATCTTTAACCAACTAGACTAATGGATAAGAGAGAAGGAAGGAAGGAATAGATAATGCCTTACACACACAGAGAGAGACAGACAGACAGACAGACAGACAAAACCCCAAAACAACAACAAAATCTCACCAAACAAAAAACCTAAAGTAATTTCTCTTGGTAATAATATTTTTAAACCCTTGTAAAAGCTTCATCTATCCTTTCAGAGCAAGTGAATGAAATACTAGACAGATCTTTCATGTCTCAAACTAAGCCCTTTAAGCACATCCTTCATAAACACATCCTTACACCACTTTGACAAGCTGGCAGTTCTGTTTAATTATTCAAAAGTCATGTAGCTCAAAATACAGTGCCTACTTAACCTGTATAATTTGCTAGAATCAGGTCCAAATATTGCCCCTCACCCCCCCAAAAAAGGCCTTTAGCCTTGAAAACCCAATCATTTATTTAATTTTACTTGTGGATAATGAACTTACAAAATAAAATACATTACACTTTGTGGGCATTGAGTATAATGGCATCTCTTTCTGCTTCCCCACAAGGTGTTCTGAACTATAGAGAGGCATGATCTTTTTAATATGAATCAAACAAGGCCACCGGAGAGGTGGCTCATTGGTTAAGAGTTCTTGATGCCTTTTAGAGACTAACCTGGGTTGAGTTTCTAGCACCTATACCATTTTTAACTCACAACCATCTGTACTTCCAGTTTCAAGAGTTCAACTCCTCCTTCCAACCTCTGAGGGCACCAGGCATGTATGTGGCAAACATATATGTATGTAGGCAACACTTGTGCACACAATAAAATAAATCTTTAAAAGAAAACAAAAGAATTAAAAGAAAAATATGGGGGTGGGAGTGGATGGGGAGAGGAACACCCTTATAGAAGAAGGGCAGGGATATGGGATAGGGGGTTTATGTCCGGGAAATGGGGAACGGGAATAACATTTGAAACATAAGTAAAAAAAAAAAAAATTCAATAAAAGGAAAAAAGAAAAATATGGAAGGTGACATTTGTAACATGAGACCTTCTGTCTTTGTTGCTTCAGTACCACTAATGGGGCAAATTCTTATATCTCTAAATTAACATATATGTTAATTATTAAATAAAGTGAAACTAGTACAACTACTACTTTACAATGGTAGAGAAACAACTTTTTCTTCTGCTGGTTTGTGCTGAGACTTGAACTGCAGTCATTCATTTACTGCTACCGTGGGATCCCAGATCTACATCACATCCAGGTAGACTTCTTTGCTTTATTATTGGGATAAGAACTAGGAGCTTTAATCCAGGCCATGGTGGTACATATTTAAGACCAGCCAGGGTTACAAAAGAAAAAACAAAAAAAGAATTGGGTGCTTTATAGCTCCTGGGAATATGCCAGATTGAAGGGTACATTGGTGTTCAGTTTTTAATAATCTCTTAACAAGTAAAAGTTTCATATTTAACAAGCTTTAAATAGTGCTTTAAAATATGTTGGATTCCTGGCATAGTGGCATGTGTGTTAAGTTCAGTGCCTGGAAGGCAGAGGTAAGCAGATCTCCGAGTTTGAAACCTGCCTGGTCTATAGAGTGAGTCTAGGACAGCCAGGGCTACACAGAGAAGCCCTGTCCGGAAAGAAAAAAAAGAAAGATAAAAGAAAAAGCAAACCAAGATTAAGACTTGGTTTATCTATCTAATATGTATCTAAGCATAAAGTGTTATTGATTGTTGTTTGCTAATATAAGTTATTGATAATGTTATATAGTTTCAAAATGTTCATTAAGAAATATTTCTGGGGGTTGGGGATTTAGCTCAGTGGTAGAGCGCTTGCCTAGCAAGCGCGAGACCCTGGGTTCGGTCCTCAGCTCCGGAAAAAAAAAAAAGAAAAAAGAAATATTTCTGCCCATCATGGTAAACCATCTCAGCAATAGAGCTTCAGGGAAGAATGTGTTACCTTAGAAACAAGCTTTTTACAGAATATACTTACTTTAGCCCAGACCAGAATTTCATAAAGCTGCTGATTGGTGGTATAATAAATATGGATGAATCAATGAGGGACTTTTCAGACCTCAGAATTGCTCACCTAGGGTGATCTTAGTTTGAGAGGATGAAGGAACATAGAGATGACAAACATATGAACATTTCAATTTAGGCACTTTATTTTGTCTAGAGAACAAAAAGCTCTTCCTCCCTCTAGTGGCATTTTTTCCTGTAACACTCTATTCTCAGCTTGCTGTCTACCTTGTGGCTACAGTGCAATCCAGACACATCAGACACATTTACTAGTCCACAAAGTAGTCATTCTCTTTACTCCCTCTCCTCTGTTTTCTCAGCTAAACATACTAGTAACTCAGATTTGCCCTGCTGAGAAAGTAAAGGCTTCTTAGGTAAAACTAGGAATGATGATGGTGCTTGCTGGGAATTCAAGGTTAGCCTGGCCTACAGGGACCAGCAATATCGCCCAGTGAGTAAAGTCACTTGCTTTTAAGGCTGATAACCTAAGTTCCTGGAACTCACATGTCAGGAGAAGAGAGCTGACTCCATACACTTGTCCTTTGTCTTCCACAACTGTACTCTGGCACTTATGTACCTGCATGTACAGACAGTAAATTAAAATTATAAAAGCATTTAAAAAAGCTTCTTGGGGCTAGAAACACACACAAACATATACAGATACTTTTGTGTCCCCAAAAGACCTGAGACAAAAAAACCATGAGAAAATAGTGGATAGGTGTGTTGTACAAGTAATGACCTGTGAGCTTTTGGGTTTTAAGTTCCATCTTTAGGACCTACAAGCACGCCAACCTAACCTAGACTTATTTACTCCCAACCTTTCTATCTCTAAAAGCTGTGGCCATAGCTCAGTAGTAGAAGCATGCTTAGGTATCTCTGGAGCCTTGAGTTCTATCCCCAATACCACAAAAGAAAAGGGGAAAAATAAATTTAGCCAGGCATGGTGCTGCATTCTCGAGTTCATAGTGCTTGGGAAGTAGAGGCAGGGAAATCACAATTTCAAGGTTAACCAGTTGCATAAGACCCTGTCTCACAAACATTTAAAAGTCAGGCTATGTGGAAGATAGAACATTTATTGTTTTGGGAATCTAAGAAATTATATTTTTCAGGATCCTTTATATTTGAGCTGCAGAAATATAAAAACAAGGGTTATCAAATGAATAGATTTGGAAGTAAGAAAAGTCAGTGTGAGAAAAAAGAAAGGAAAAGTCCATGTGAAGGATTTTAGATGTCAAAATAGCTGCTAGTGGGGGTCTGGAGAGATGGCTCAGTGGTTAAGAGCACTGTCTGCTCTTCCAGAGGTCTGGAGTTCAAATCCCAGCAACCACATGGTGGCTCACAACCATCTGTAATGGGATCTGATGCCCTCTTCTAGTGTGTCTGAAGAGAGTGAAAAGGTACTCATACATAAAATAAATCTTTAAAAATAAAAAAAAAGTAGTTCCTTTTCAGCAAAGGTACTAGATATTCTGATAGTATGTCTTTGGTTTACTCCTTTTCTAAGAGGCTGGTATACTTTATAATTGGTACTGTCAGTTTCCTCACGTTATTGACCACACCGTCCTTTGCCCCACTCTGACTCACTCTGGACAGGATACAGTGTCCCTTAACTAGAGCCGAGTTATTAGTGTTAGAGTGAGCTGCTTCCTTTTCGTCCATCAGCAGTACTCAAGTAGATTACTACATTCTGCCGGCTCCGCCATTCCTTGACGCCTCTAAATAACTAATAATATAATTAATGACAGCTCAATGCTGTGCTATAGGGAAAACAGTTGTAAATTAAAACACTGTGATATTAGATATTAGAGCACTTTTTAATTTTTAAGGCTGCCCTGAGACTTCCTCTGTAGACTAGACTGACATTGAATGCTGGGATTAAAGGTGTGAGCCCACACACTAAACTCTCTCTCCTTCTCCCTCTTTCTCTCCCTCCCACTCCCTTCCCCCACTTCTTACTTTTATGTATATGAGTGTTTAGCTGGCATGGATATCTGTGTGTCATGTGCACACAGTGGTGGCCAGAAGGAAATGTCTGATCCTCTGGGACTGGAATTACAGACTATTGTGAGCCACCATGTTGGTGCTGGGAATTGAACCTGAGTCCTCTGGAAGCGTAGCCAGTGTTCTTATTCAACCGTCTTTTCAACTCCACCTTCTTTTTCCTCCCAATTTTAAAAAAATAGGTATGAGTATTTTGCCTACATGTATGTCACATGGTGATAGGTATGTCTGCTTCCCATGAAGGCCCAAAAGAGGACATCAGGTCTCATGGAACTGAGTTACAGACAATTGTAAGCAGTTTTAAGTCCTGAGAACTAAACCTGAGTCCTGTGGAAAAGCCAGCTTGTAAGCTTTGAGCCAACTCTCTAGCTGCCCTACAATTCTTAAAGCTTTTCACCACTTCCTCTTTTTGTCCCTGCATAGTCTGACAGATTTTAGATTAGATTAGAAGAATATTTTACTGGGCTGGAGAGATGGCTCAGTGGTTAAGAGCATTCTTTGCTCTTCCAGAGATCCTGAGTTCAATTCCCAGCAACCACATGGTGGCTCACAACCATCTGTAATGGGGTCTGATGCCCTCTTCTGGCATACAGGTGTACATTCAGGCAGAAGGCTGTATAAATAATTATTATTATTTTTTTTAAGTATTTTGCTAAGATTTTTCCATTATTCAAATCTTGGTATCTTTATTCTAGGACTTGTCTTTGTCTTGCTAAATCAGAACAGACTTAAGTTCCCTTGGGATTTCTCTGTTGATTGTAGTGAAGATATTTTCTTAACTTTTAAAGGAACTGTCACTGTTGGAAATACTGTAATTTCTCCTTTTCTCGTCCAGTGAACCAGACCGAGGAAGGCTAACTCCTTCCCCAGATATAATTGTTTTGTCTGATAATGAGGCTTCCAGTCCCCGATCCAGCTCCCGGATGGAAGAGAGACTCAAAGCAGCCAACCTAGAGATGTTTAAGGTAAAAAAAAAAAAGAAAAGAAGTTCCTCTTTTTTCCTTTTTTTATTTTATGTTCCTTCCATTTTCTTAATTCCCTGGTTTGTTTTGTATTTTTGTTTTGATTTGCTTTTTAGACTTATATAACTACCTATTTGATAAATTCTTCACGCTGATTCTCACAGTCAACCAAACAGAAAAGAGAGTTTGCTAAAGCATGTGTATAAGCAGTCATATTCAATATAATTCATCTTTAGAAAATGAAATAGCACTTTGTCATTTAAGTCACATAAAGTAAATCCTAAGGTATGATGATTCCCTTTGCATTATGCAGAATATAGAAGAATTCTTGTTTTTTTTATATATCTATATCAAACATCATTTTAAAGATTTAGAGGCTATTTTGAAAGATAACATTGTTTCCTTCTTGTCAATCACGTTTTTCCTTGGAATACACTGGTCTTTATGTATCGTCACAAGTACTGTTTGAGTACCTGACTCCTGAGTGCTGCTCTTGTGGGCTACAACGATCCAGTCACATCTTCACTTCTTCTGCTTCCTATACAACAAGATTTCAAAAGAGAAATACAGATCATCTCTTGCAGGAAGGGATTCTGGTTACCTGCTGCTGTTGCTGACCTACAATCTCCATGTTTCTTTAGGGGAAAGGCATTGAGGAACGGCAGCAGCTTATTAAGCAACTGAGGGATGAGCTAAGATTGGAAGAAGCTCGTCTGGTGCTGTTAAAGAAACTGAGACAGAGTCAGCTACAGAAAGAGAATGTGGTCCAAAAGGTATTTCTAGAAAGGAGAAAAAGTCTAGTTTGAGATGGTAATACCCCTGGTAGAGTTAGTCAGTTTCCTGGACTGTTCTCTGGTTCTGTGGGTTGTTTTTCTGTTTGTTTTGTTTGTTTGTTTGTTTGTTTGTTTAAAGTCTCTACAAGTATAGAGATTAAAAAGTAGTAGTTCTGTTTTGTTTTATCCTTCATCATTAATCAAGAGAATTTAGTTTGGGCATAATGTATGTACCTGTGATGCCAGGTAGAGTTTAAGCTGAGGGCCTGGAGAGACAGCTCAGCCGTTGCGCCCACCTGCTGCTCTTGTACAGAGGCTGCCTTTGACTCCCAGTACCACACGGCAGGTCGCACCCAGCTTAGTACAACGCCAAGGAACTTGTGCCTTCCTCTGGTTCTCTGCAACCACTAGGCACATCCACGGTACACAGACATAAAGGAAGGCAAGCCATCATATACAAAAAGTGCTGCTTTTTTATAAAGGAGTTAAACTAACCATGTTAGACCCTGTCTGAAGGACGGACAGACAGACAAGTGACACATGCCTTTAGTCCTAGTACTTGGAAAACAGAGCTGATCTACAGGTCAGCCCAGGCAATACATAGCAACACTCAGTCTCAAAGAAACAAAACAAAGAAGAAAAATTTTCCAGAACACTTAATTTCATTTCTCTCATGTTTCTTTCTTGTCAGGAACATGATGTTCATTTGTCGTTTACTCACAAGGAAACTTTAAAGGCCTAGAGCTTAACTGAGCTTTACCTCCAGGGTGTTTGGTTTAGGTTTGGTGTTTTTGTTGTTTTGTTTTTGAGACAGGGTTTCTCTGTGTAATTCTGTCGACCAAGCTGGCCTCAAACTCAGAGATCCTCCTGCCTCTGCCTTCCAAGTGCTGGGATTAAAGGCGTGCGCCACCACACTCAAGCTCACGTCTCATTTTCTGTTTCCCCTGCCAGACTCCAGTTGTACAGAATGCAGCATCTATTGTCCAGCCATCTCCTGCACATGTGGGACAACAAGGCTTATCTAAACTTCCCTCCCGGCCTGGGGCTCAAGGGATTGAACCTCAAAATCTGAGAACATTACAGGTATGTGACCATAGTGGGATCTTACTATTGGAGAGATCTGTCACTCTTGTCTTTATTTGAGGATTTTTGTAAAGATTATAGAAGAATCTCAATATGTGGCCAGCAGCCTGATCTACATAATGAGTTCCAGAACAGTCATGTAGAGAGACGCTGTCTCCAAAAAAAAAAAAAAAAAAAAGGACTCCAATACTCCTCTGGCCTCTTCAGGCATAGCACTCACATACATACATTTATATATACAAACAAAATAAATCTTTTTTTTTTTTAAGATTTATTCATTTATTATATATAAGTACACTGTAGCTGTCTTCATATACACCAGAAGAGGGCATCATATCTTTTTTTTTTTTTTTTTTTTTTTTTCTTTTTTTTCGGAGCTGGGGACCGAACCCAGGGCCTTGCACTTCCCTAGGCAAGCACTCTACCACTGAGCCAAATCCCCCCAACCCCATCTCTTTACAGATGGTTTAGAGCCACCAGAGTTGCTAGGAATTGAACTCAGGACCTCTGGAAGAGCAGTCAGGGCTCTTAACCACTGAGCCATCTCTCCAGCCCAAAATAAATCTTTTTTTAAAAGAAGTCAGGGGCTAGAGAGATGGCTCAGCAGTTAGGAGCACTGACTGCTCTTCCAGAGGCCCTGAGTTCAATTCCTAGCAACCACATGGTGGCTCACAACCATCTGTAATGGGATCCGATCCCTTCTCCTGAAGTTTCTGAAAACAGCTACAGTGTACTCATATAAATTAAATAAAATAAATCTTTAAAAAAAAAAATCAGAGCTGGAGAGATGGCTTAGTGGCCAAGAGCACTGGTTGCTCTTCCATTAGATCTAGATTTAATTACTGGCACCCTCAAGAGCCTCACTTCTTTATGTAACTCCAGTCTCAAGAGATGTGTTGCCCTTTTGGCTCTGAAGGCACCAGGTATGCATATAATGCATAGACCATACATGTAGGCAAAACACCAATACACATTTTTTAAAAAAAAGTGAAACGTTTTCTTAAGACCTTTCTAGCCACTAATCAGCATTTAGAGTAATGGTCAAGGGCCTGAAAAGAGGCTGCATCAGAGGGTGAGAGCACTTGCCTGCCACTCTTGCAGAGGGCCTGGGTTCTATTCCTAATACCCATGCGGTAGCTCAAAACCATCTGTAACAGGAGTTGCAGGGAAGCTGACATCCTCTTCTGACCTCAGCAGACAGTGCACACATGTGGTGCACACACATACATGCAGGTAAAATATCCACATGAAATGAAAATAAGTTAATCTAAAAAATCTTTTGACTAGAGTGATGTGTAGGTTTCTCCCATTGATTATTACATGAAATTATTGAGTGTGTGTCCCCATGGTTCTAGTTGGGACTACTGTAAGCAGTATTTTCACTTTGCATCTTATGGGGTATTATGCCATCTGTGAGTTCTTTTCCTATTCTTCCCCTTTAGGGTCACAGTGTCATCCGTTCAGCAGCCAACACCACCCTTCCACACATGTTGATGTCTCAACGTGTTATTGCACCAAATCCAGCCCAACTTCAGGGCCAGCGGGGGCCACCGAAACCTGGCATTGTACGCACCACAACACCTAACATGAATCCTGCCATCAGTTACCAACCAGTAAGAACACAAGCACTGGGGTAGAAACAGAAAAGTCCTTTATTTGCTTTTCTTATGAAAGAGCTACAGGTGTTAAGGTTTTTTTTTTGTATAGAGAAACTAGGCCAAGAGTGATTTGAAAAGAGAGCATTCCCTAGAATGGATGTTAAGGAATTATGTAAAAAATGATGGTAGAAAAAGCAGTATATTGTAGAGCAAAGCTAAATTAGCTAAACTCTACCTTAAGAAAGAAAGATAGGGATGAGAATGGGATGAAAGTGATAGAAATTTATTACTCAAGTGTTCACATGAAATCCTCAAAAATACATGTAAGTTTGAAAAAGGGAGGATGGGAGGTACGTGTGTGATAAGAAGCATAGGTACATGCCTGAAAGCATCCCTGATCTTTTCTTTCTCAGACAGCTTTAGCTCATGTGTGCCAACATTCTTTTTTTCTTATATACCAGGATTATCTTTTAGTGGTAAGTTAAATGTTTCCTATTTTGAAGAAGCTACAGACCAGACTAGGATCAAGTAATGACCTCTCAAAAATTAAGATGGTCTCCTACTTATCAGCAACCTGTCCCTATTCCCTTCCAGCAGTCAAGTTCTTCTGTTCCCTGTCAGCGCACAACGTCGTCTGCCATCTATATGAACCTCGCCTCCCATATTCAGCCAGGGACTGTGAACAGAGTGTCCTCACCACTTCCTAGCCCCAGTGCCATGAGCGATGCTGCCAACTCACAGGCTGCAGCCAAATTGGCTCTTCGAAAACAGCTGGAAAAGACGCTCCTGGAGATACCACCACCAAAACCTCCCGCTCCCTTACTTCACTTCCTGCCTAGTGCAGCCAATAGCGAGTTTATCTACATGGTAGGCTTGGAAGAAGTCGTACAGAGTGTCATTGACAGCCAAGGTAACACTTCCTTCTAGTTAAGTCTCTAAGCATGGGGTTGCCAAGCCTCTTGGCAGAGAACAAGAATTATAGAGAACTGTATAGTATTAAATAACTGCTCTTAGTCCAGGCCTGATAGCTCATTGCTTATAGGCCCACCACTTTGTAGGCACAGGCAGGAAGATTGCTCCAAGTTCTAGGCCAGCCTGGGCTATGTAGTAAAGTTAAAAAACCAACTTAGAGTACAGACTGAGCCCCTGTCTTGAAATTTTCAAAGCCACCCATACAGATAAAAATAAGAAAAATCTTAAAAAGAAAGAGTAGAGTCTGGGTTGAGGATTTAGCTCAGTAGTAGAGCACTTGCCTAGCAAGTGCAAGGCCCTGGGTTCGGTCCCTAGCTCCGGAAAAAAAAAAAAAAAGAAAGAGTAGAGTCTGGAGATGTAGTTCATTTAGTAAACTACTTGCTTATCTGGAAGGTACAGGTAATAAGATTACAAGTTCAAGGGTATCCTTAGATAAGATCCATAATCAACTTCTAGATCACTCTGGAATATATAATATTCTGTCCAAAAAGAAAAGGGAAGAGATGGAAGGGAAGATAGTATGTGGTGGTGGGTGGTGGTGGTGGTGGTGGTGGTGGTGGTGGTGGTGGTGGTGGTGGTGGTGGTGGTGGTGGTGGT
Source organism: Rattus rattus (assembly GCF_011064425.1). Lineage (NCBI taxonomy): Eukaryota > Metazoa > Chordata > Mammalia > Rodentia > Muridae > Rattus > Rattus rattus. Next base: position 63,278,638 of record NC_046156.1, on the reverse strand, counting down.
GGTTGTTTTTAAAGAGAGTTTGTTCTGAACCACATTTTTGGGGGAGTAATCCACCTTAGCAGTGAGTCAGAGGTATAGGAGCTTGAAGCAACTGGTCAGATCACATCCACACGCAGGAAATGGAATGATAAATATATCTTACTTCGTTCCCTTTTGTTTTGTTTTGTTTTGTTGACATGAGGTCTCCATATAATTGTGGCTAGTCTGGAGCTCATGTGTAGACCAAGCTGGCCTTGAACCCACAAGGTATCTATCCTGCGTGGTCTCCACAAAGTGCTGCTATAAAGGCATGTACTACAGTGTCTGTTCTTTAGATAAGTAGAATTTCTGGTTTATGAGTTTGTGCTGAATTATTATATTCAGTCCCTACCCTTTCAATGTTTATAGTGGAAACACTATATATACTGTGTAAATAACTTAAGCATCATCACAGGAACGTTGTAATCTAGAACTGAAACAGATTGTGACACCATGCAGTGTGATCCTAACAGTCATTATTAAACTTTAAGTTCCAGACAGTATCAGAAAGTCCCTAGAGAACTGACTAAACATTTAACTGTTAAACAGATCATAGGGTGCCTTAATTTCAGCCAGGTAAAATAGCTTATGCCTATAATTCCAGCACTTGGAATACTAAGGCAAAAGTGTTGTGATTTGGAGGCCAGCCTGAGCTACAATGTAAAACCTTGTCTCAGAAAAATCTTAACAAAATAACTATTCAGATCCTGTTAACAGTATTGTAAATGTGTGGGTGTAAAGGGAAAATTAATATAAAGGAATGTTAAGAAACCTGAAGGGGCGGCTGGAGAGATGGCTCAGAGCTCTGGCTGATCTTCCAGAGGACCACGTGCCAGCCCACAGTGAGTGTAACGTCAGTTCCAGAGGCTCTGACAGCCTCACACAAGCAGACAAAATACCAATGCACATGAAATAAAATTTAAATTTAAATTAAAAAAAAAAAATAGGGGTTGGGGATTTAGCTCAGTGGTAGAGTGCTTGCCTAGAAGCCAAGGCCCTAAGGCCAGTCCCCAGCTCCAAAAAAAAAAAAAAAAGAACCAAAAAAAAAAAAATAGGGCCAGCACTTGGGAGGCAGAAGCAGGTGAATCTCTGAAGCCTAGTCTTACCAAGTGAGTTCCATCTAGGAATATACAGAGAAACCCTGTCTCAAAAAAAAAAGAAAACAAAAACAAATAAAATCAACAAAGCATTGTTTAAGTGGATCCCTTTGATTTTAAATGTATTATTATGAGATTTTTGTAACTAGGTAGGGCTGTAGCCCCGCCTTACCTTAAGCTCCCAACTTCCCTAGCCTCCCACCACTATGATTTATTAAATTGTATTGCAAAAGTTTTTAAGACCATTTGAGGTTGTTCATGCCTTTAATCATAGCACTGAGGAGGCAGAGGCAGGGGGAAAATCTTGAGTTTGAGGGGCTAGTACTGAATTTTAGGGCAAGCCTAATCTACATAGTGAGGCTATATCTCAAAACGAAACCATATATAAATTTTCGATTCACTTATTTAATTTATATGAGTAGTTTTGCCTTCATGTGTGTGTATCGACCATGTTCTCCTGGTGCCCTCAGATAATCTTTCAGAAGAGTGCGTCACAGTCTCTGAACTGTAGTTATGGTGTGTTATGAGCCACTGTACGGGTGTACAGAGCCAAACTGCAGTCCTATGGAAGGGCAGCAAAGTGCTTTTTAAACTTACTACTGAGCTGTTCTAGCCCCTTGAATTGGTTTGTTTGGTTTAGTTTTGTATAGTTTCTTGTTTTAAATTTGTTAATTTTGTTGATAGAAGAGAATGTGAGGTTGCCAAAAATGTGTCGTGTTGTTGCCATTATGAAGTCAGAGGACAGCTTTGTAAAGTTCTTTCTTTCCTTCCACCTTAAGATGGGTTTCAAAGATGGAACCCAGTTGTTTTAGGCTTCCACATACTCACCTATCTCACTGACCTTGTGTTGTCTCTAAGTTACCAGAATTAACTTGTAGGGAAGACGCTTATTAAAAAGTAACAGAAGAGGTGGGGATGTGAGACCACTAACATTCTTTTTATTGGCATCTAGGCAAAAACTGTGCCTCACTTCTGAGGGTCGAACCCTTTGTATGTGCCCAGTGCCGCACAGATTTCACCCCTCATTGGAAGCAAGAAAAGAATGGTAAGATCCTCTGTGAGCAGTGTATGACTTCCAACCAGAAAAAGGCTCTAAAAGCTGAACACACTAACCGGCTGAAAAACGCTTTCGTTAAAGCTCTACAGCAGGAACAGGTGAGAACTCTGACTCCTACCTGCATAGTCATCTGAACAGGCTTGGTTTTTCCAAGGGGTTTTTGGGCCTAGAAACCTAGATTCCTTTATATATATGGCAGGGTGTGGCAGCCTTCAATCCCATCACTCTGGAGGCAGAGGCAGGCTGATCTCTATGATTTGGAAGCCAGCCTGGTTTACAGAGTTTCAGGCCAGCCTAAACTACTAGGTAATGACACCCAGTCTCAAAAAACAAAACAATATAGTCCTTTTCATTACTGTGTCCTGTTTATATCATTCGGTTGTTTTCAGTTGGCTGATAATATAATACCATGTATGAATGACTAAGATTAAAGGACAGAAAGAAGGCTTGGAATATATATATATTTTTTTCCATAGCTCTGAAGAACGTCTCACCATTATCTCTAAGTGGCCTTGAACTTTGATTCCCCATCTTTGCCTTTGAGTTGGTATTGGAGTGGGCCACTACATCCAGGTCCTCTACTCTCCACCTTAGGTCAGACAAATGGATTTCGCTGAAAGGAATTTGCTGCACACTTTCAATCATGCAGTCTGTAGTTAAGTGGCAAACAGAAGAATATATGTTAAAGTAGCCCAGTGAAGATAAGTGGTAATGGAAGTGTGTGGGCCCTTCCTAATAGTAGCTTCAAAGGGAAAGATGTGTTAAGATGCTCAGGGCCTGTTCTCTGCTCCATTTCCCACTCCACTACTATCAGAGTCCTCTAAGTAAGTAGCATCATGAGCCTTGTGGGAGATAGATAAGCAGAAATCAAAAATCAGATACTAGTTAAATGGTAGAGCACCCACTTCCCGTATCTGAGGCTCTGGTTTCAGTCTCCAGCACTGTATGGTAATTACAGGCTACCATACATGAGTGCATAAACGAATCTTTTCATCTATAAGATGTGTTGGCTGCTTGTACCTGGACACATCGGCGTTGCCATCCCACCAAACATTTTACCTTTTCTACATTATTATAACTAGCTGGCATCTTTACAGAAATAAGACCCTTGGTTTTCTAGTTAGAAAATTAGGTGCTAGGCTGGAGAGATGGCTCAGTAGTTACGAGCACTGACTGCTCTTCTTGCAGTCCTGAGTTCAAATCCCAGCAACCACATAGTAGCTCACAGCCATCTGTAATGAGATCTGATGCCCTCTTCTAGTGTGTCTGAAGACAGCTACAGTGTATTCATATATAATAAATATTTTCTTAAAAAAACAAAAAGAAAATTAGGTGCTGTCTTGTTCAGTTTCATGTCATAACTCCAACAGGAAATTGAGCAGCGGTTACAGCAGCAGGCAGCACTGTCCCCAACTACAGCTCCAGCTGTGTCCAGTGTCAGTAAACAGGAGACCATCATGAGACATCATACACTTCGGCAGGTAAGGAATTTTTCCACAGCCCTGCTTTCTCTTAGGGGCTGCACTTCTGCAGGAAATGCTTTTTTTTTTTCTTTTTTTTTTTGGTTTTTTTTTTCGGGGCTGGGGCCCGAACCCAGGGCCTTGGGCTTCCTAGGCAAGCGCTCTCCCACTGAGCTAAATCCCCAACCCCTGCTTCTGTTCTCTTTTTACTCCTCTGTGTCTCTTGAACTTCTGTAATGGCAAGGTTTCATCAGCTGTCCTGTTCCCTGGTTGCAGGCTCCACAGCCCCAGAGTAGCCTCCAGCGTGGTATACCCACATCTGCCCGCTCCATGCTTTCAAACTTCGCACAGGCACCCCAGTTGTCTGTGCCAGGTGGCCTCCTTGGCATGCCAGGTAAGAGGGGTTAATTTCAGAACTTATCTCACAGGGATGACTTTTCCTTGATCTTGTATAGCTCACGCTGGCTCTGAGTTTGCTGTGTAACCAAGGCTATCCTACTTTTGCCACTTCCTAGCCCCAAGTACAGGAATTACAGGAATGTACCACGTAGCTCTAGTGTACAGTTTTTTTGTGCACAGGGGTGCATGTGTGTGGGTACGTACACGTATGGAGAGGCTAGAAGTCATTTTTGAGTGTTACTCCTCAGGCACTGTCGGGTCTCCTGTTTTCCTCTCGCTTGTAAAGTAGGCAGGCTTACCAGCAAGCTCCAGAGGTCTGCATCCCATTGTCAGGATTACAAGCGTGCACGACCACAGCTCACTCGGTGTATGTGGTCACTAGGGATCAAGTTCAGGTCCTGTGTGTGTGGCAAGTACTTTTTTGCTGATTTTGCGGTCTCGAGGTTTCGAGCTCTGTCTCCATTCAAATTTTCTTTCCTTTTTTTTTTTTTTTTTTAACTATGTATGAGTGTTTACCGGCATATACTCTGTACCACTTGTATGCCTGGTGCACGCAGAGCAGAATAGGGTGTCTGATCCCCTGGAACTGGAGTTACTTATGTGAGCCATCATGTGTGTGCTAGGAATTAAACCTCAATCCTCTGGAAGAACAGCCAACGTTCCTGTGTTTGTTTGGGTTTTTGTTGGTTTGTTTTTTGGATCGGGGGAAGGGGGTGTGGTTTCTCTGTGTACCCATAGCTATCCTGGAACTCACCCTATAGACCAGGTTGGCCTCGAACTCAGAGATTCTCCTGCCTCTGCTTCAGTGCTGGGATTAAAAGCGTCACTACCAACTATTGAGCCACCTTTAGCACGGATGCACAAATCTTTAGCAACCCCTTTAGACCCCATCGTTCCTTTGTTTTCTGTTTTCTTAGTCCATAACTGTTCTTTTGTTATTCAGCAACTCGAACCTTTACTAAGCCATGAGTGCACTAAGACTTTGGTACTATTATAAATTTAATTCTGATAACACTTTCATTGAGCATGTGAGTTCTAGAACAGCAGGGTCAACTGTCCAGCATGAATGATCTAGAATTTTCCTCCACACGCATTGGTCTGAAAATCAGAGCAGGACATTGATTGTTTGTCCATTTTAATAATTTTTCTGTCACCAAGGTCTAACCTTTTCTATATCGTACTGTAAACACCGTTCATCAGTCCTAACAGGACTGACATTTCTGGAGGAGCTCTTTCCCTGAAGCTTGGTGGGAGTAAGAGTATAGCTGTGTAGAGAAGGGTAGATAAGTCCAGGCCATGGCAAATACCTCTTCCCCACCTCTAACCGAAATCTAGGATAGGACAAGGGGGTGTTGTTTCTTCTCTTAATACCTGTCCTTTCCTTTTGTCTGATGAATCTAGGTGTCAACATTGCATACTTGAACACTGGCATCGGAGGACATAAAGCCCCAAGCTTGGCAGACCGGCAGCGTGAATACCTTCTAGACATGATCCCTCCCAGGTCTATATCTCAGTCCATCAGTGGGCAGAAATAACGCCTGTTCCACTCGTGCTGCCCATCCTTGAACCCTTTCCCCATTTCTCCCACTGCCCCCACTTCCGTCGCATGCAGTGCCTGTGCTGGTGCCTACCATACACGGAAAGCAAAACCGAAAAAAAAACAGAAGACAGAAATAGACATCAACAAGAAAACACATGCCCCGCCCTGCCACCTCCCCTTGATTTCACACTGCTGCGATCTGTTCTCCTGCTGCTCTGTCTTCTCTCTTTGATTTCCTTTAACAGTGAGGTGGGATCTTTGCCTCTGATAGAGGTCAGAATGAGGTCCTGGGGAGAATTTAAGCCCTTTGATGTGTGTTTCTAAAGTTTGTTTTATGCTATAATTATTATCATTTTTAATTATATTGTGTGTTTTCCCTTTGTTCTGTAGACGGTTAACCCCATCTTCTGTTTTCTTTATGTCCCTACCTCCCTCTGCTAACCCTCCTCCTTTTTTTTAAAAAGTATATATATATATATAAATGATATACAATTCAGTGATCACATGCAGATTGCAGTGGATCCTCAGCTGCCAATAGGAAATAACTGAGAATGTTAGGGACGGAGATGTTGAGTGCACTTAACCTGAGTTGTGGAGTGGGTGTCATCAAGCAAGTATGAATAGCATCCCAGCCATGGTTGGTCAGGATCTGGAGAGTTTAGGAGGCAGTGTTGGTAATGAAGTTGAACTCTGTGACAGTGAGTAAAAGAGCCTAAAGGGGAGAACCTTAAAACAGAAAACTACCTGTAGCTTAACCATGGGATATGGGGGAAGAGGTGTTCCATAAGTTCAGTAGTGTCCCAAAGAGGGCTGCAGCCAGGTCCTGACCTTCTAGGTGCTTGAAGAGTAAGATGGGTCGCCTGACCCCAGTGAGGACACAGAAGTCTGTTCCAGGCCAATCATCTTGAGATTGTTTCTCTTATTTTCTTTGTTAAATTGTCTCTCATCACATCTTCATACCCTTTAACAAGTGTTCATCTTCCTTCTAACCGGAGTCCCAGAGGAATGGCAGTTTCCAGACTGCAGGTGGCTGGGTATCCTAGAAGTTGGACTAAGTATACGTGAATCATGTGACAGAAGGGGGAAACTAGACATAGAGGAAGAAGAGGTTTCTCTCAGCAGTTGAGAGTCTCAGGTTTCCATCCCTGTCCCCTCTGAGTGCTGAGAGAGAATGGGTATAGGCCCCCAATCAGGTTGGTATTCCACTCTGACTCTGCTACACTGGCTGTAGATCCAATTCCTCAGAGCCAAGCAACTTGTCAAATCAGCTTTGGACCTCAGCTATACAAGTATTGTCTTCCCCTAAGCTCCTCTACCCCCAAATTTTTGTTCATTTTGCCCCCCCCCCTTTTTTTTTTTTTTTTTTTTTTTTGGCACTCTTAATGTAAAGAGTAAATTGAATTGTGCAATGTCGCTGCTCTGAGGTTAGGGAGGTTAGCATTCTTGTGCCCACACTGTGGCAAGGAGGGGGGACCAAGCTGTTGTTGAGGTTAGGGAAGCCTGAAGGCGAAGGTTTCCTACTCTCCTCAGAGTGTACATGTACAGCCGCTATAGCTCTAGAAGCCGTCAGGGTGGACTCGGGACGCTTTGAGCAAAGATGCATGAGGAGTTTATAATACTTTGCCCTTGATAGCCACCTGAGGAAATTCCCTCGTTTTTATTTTTAAAAACTAAATAATTTTTTTAAAGTAAGAAGGCACTTTTAAAATTGTACACACACACGAACTATACACCTTTCCCATAAAATCTGGGGGTAGGGTGGGAAAAGAAGCTGGATCAAGCTCAATCCCCCACTCTGGTCTCTTCTTTCCCAGTGCCACTGTGGGTGATTATACTGGCCCTACGGGCCTTCCTGGCTTTTTCTTCTTCCCTTTCCCTCAGATTCATTGAGCACTTAATAAAGGAGCAGAGATGCAGCCGTGTCCAGGCTCCCAAGTGGTGAAATGACCTGGAAGCTAGATACTAGTAACAAGTAGTTTAAGCAGGTCATTTCAAGTATTTTTCTGGGGAATGTGGTGCCCCTGACTGTAAGTGGTGGGGGAGGGAGGGGGGGACTAATGGAGCTGGGTTTGGGATTATTTTAAAATTATATATATATATATAAAAAGATATATTCTTACATCTTTTCCTTGCCCTCTGTGCTTTGAAAGCACTGAATAAATTGATTCTGTTTTTCTCTTCCACAAAATTGGAAGGTTTTTTTCTTCCATTTTTTTTAAATGTTTTTACCAGTCATCTTGCCTTGTGGCATGTCTGTCTAACCTCTCCCTACCCCATGATGAAGTGCCATTTCTGTTAAGTCTCCCTGACCCCCAACTCAGAGGTGCTCAGAGGTACACGGTGCCCAAGTTTTTCAGTTGAGATTAAAAGGAACAGAGAATGTGCAATACCGTCCAGCTGGGGCCTGTCCTTGCCCTGAGCTAGGTCCTCTCCCTGGGAGCCAGGCCACTCTGACTAGGGTTTGGAAGTAAGCTATGGAAATGAAGGGGAGTGGTGGCAGGAGAAGCCCGTAGTTCAGTGCCTGTTTAGGTGCTGAGGCCATAGGGGAGAGGGTAGGGTCTTCCCCATTTTTATCCCTTTGGGGTCAATTACATAGAAGCTGCTTATACTGCTAGTGTAGCTCTGTGGCCCTTTGCTCAGTCACTGAGATTTGATTTCTCATCCTCTTTTCCCATCATCATCCTCTTCCCAGGAATTAGCGAGAGGGATGAAATCTTTCTTAATCATGGTGAAGTATTAGCTTCCATCTCCTCCCTTAGGTCCCGCCCTGTCCGTCCCCCTTTCTTCAAGCCTCTACATTTTACATCACCTATTGCCTTGTGTCCTTCCAGGCCTTTTTTTTTTTTTTTTTTTTTTTTTTTTTTTTAAAAAAAAAAATTAGCACATCCTCCGGCTGTGGGCCCTTCTAGACACTAACCTTCATGCCCTAAGGACAGGAGGAAGCCTGAGTTCAGTGGTCCTTTACCATTGGACTTTGACTCTGAGGTGTCATTAGAGTGGGCATTCAACCAGTACAATCTAGCTTCCTCCAGACCTTGAGGCACTATAAGCAGTCATTCATGGATGGTGTCTTACTCCATAGCAACCTGAACTGGGTGGATTAGTGGCAAGGCTGGGGTAAAATTAGGAGACAGAAGTCCTTATTTGTCAGTTTTATTTTGTCACTAGACCACAGCATCTGAACTCCTCCATTGCTGAATAAGTATTTCTCCTGCATTTTGGGATATATGTATGGTAGACATTTCTTTTTTAAAGACACCGAGATAAATGTTTTCCTGCCTTGGTTACCTTTCCTTTCCCCTTTAAAAGGAATTAGCTATAGAACTGCTTTGTAAAGATGCTTCTTGATATTTTACTTTTGTTCCTTTCCCCCCACCATTCCCATTTCCCCTTTTTTCTAGAAGGCCTAACCCTTCTCTCCACAGCCCCCTCCCACTCATCCTAGGCTCCCTTCCTCTCCATCAAGGTCTTCATTAGCTTATGATATTTGCTGCCGAGATGTTATAACAAGGACTCATTCATGTATATAAGCTATTTCTTGATCCATTTAAAAGGAATTGTACATTGTGTAGAAAAAAAAAAACATGAAAAAGAGAAAAAAAAAAGCCCTAGCCATGGATATTGTGAAACTGTGTTATGTCATTTTGTAATGTGCCCGTTTGTGTATGATCCGTGCAAAAGGGTTTCTGGGGAAGGGGAGGGTGGCGGGAGGCAGGACTGTGGAGGGTGGGGACAGGAGTGGGCCCGGCCCAGCACACTGAGACTGGCAGCTGCTCCAACCCCATCCCTCCGTAAAGATGCCACCTCCCCCACCACCCACTCCTATTTTGTGCCTTGCCCTCCCCACCCTGGAGTAATCTCTCCAGGTCACCAGCACTGCCTTGGCAGAGCCCACTCCCTACCCTAACCTGCCCACTCTTCCTACCCCCCAGCATAAGGTTGATACTGTAGGGAAAGTGCTGAGTTTGGGAGGTAGCCGAGGAATGGGCAGTTCCTGGGGCATTGAAACCAAAGTATTATTATGAATTGTAATTGTATTTGCACTGTTTTCCCCCTCTGATTGCATCAGCATATATACAATATACCTATATAACAAAATCCAGTGTCAAAGCTTTCTTATGCAAGGGATTTCCCCCACCCTTCAGAAAAAGAACCTCATGGACCTCTAAAAGGGTAGATTGTCAGGAGATAGTAGAATAGTAGGAAGAGAGAATTTTAATGTCCTAAGGAAGTTCTGTCTGAACTATTTAAGGTTATGTGATTAAGTCAAGGCTGTCTCCTGTGGATTATACGGCTCCAGGTCCAGGATTGTAGGAAGGATCCAGGACATAAGGAGACACGGTGTGGATCCCGGCTACTGACTTGCTGTGTGAGCTTTGGTGGAGCTGGCGTCCTCAACCACTGACCTCCATGCTCAAAATTCCACACTTCTTTCCCTATCTGCCAAAAAACAAGCACCTTGAGCTGAGGGAAGTGCTGGGCTGAGAGACCAGGGAGGAAATGAAAGTGACTTGTTAGTGTTACTTGTATGACAGTGTCGTTGGAAAGTAGCCAGTCCCCTGGCTCAACATCGGTAAGGGAAAGGTGGCAGTGATGTCGGTGTTGGACTGATGGCATCTTGGCTCTTGTGTTTCTAGCCTTGTCATGACCAGGCTCCAAGCCTCACCTCACAATCACAGTCCTTAAGGTTGGTTGACCAGCAAATGCCCCCCAGGTTGGTAATCTAGTTGCTGTCTCTGTGAGCTATAGGATGTGGAATTTCCCTCATCTTGGTAACAAGTAGGGCTCAGATGTAGCCCAAATCTTTCCTTCCCTCAGATCTCATCTGAACCCCAAAAGGCAACTGTTCCACAGTCTGTCTCCTTCAGAGGCCCAATTTACCCCCCTCCCCTCTTTCCTGGGCTGAGTATTTCTGTTCTCAAGTTACTGCCACCGAAGCCTAGAGAAAACAGGTTGGTGGGTGAGGCCTTGGTGAAGGGGGAGGATAGATTGGGGTGGGTGGTGGGGAGCAGGGAGGTGGGATAGCAACGGCCTTCCCTGTAGGGTGGGTGGGAGGAACAAGACCCTTTTGCACAGCTCTCTTTTAAGTTTCCTTTTTTCTTTTTTCTTTTTTTTTTTTTTAACTCATTCTAATTTTCTGCATTGTGTTTGGGAAATAAAATGAAAAAAAAAACAAAGACCAATAGGAACTGGTTTTCAAAAGATAAATACACTCCCATCTGTTTCAGAGGCTGCTGAGCTTTTCAGCAGTGAAGATTCAAATAATAAGCTAATTTTTGGAGAAAGGATTAAAAGAAAAACTTTGTAATATTTATCACTTGCAAGCTATGTTTAATAAAGAAAGGAATGGTTTCTAAGCTTTCCTGTGGCTTGTGCTTCAGTTGTGGCCAGGGTGGGAGTGGGAATGGGTTGGTGGAGAGAGAGTCTGAGTGTTGATGGGTGAGCTATGGCTGTGCCTCTGCTGTTGCCCCTCTCACCACTATTGACCCTGGTCAGACTTGACCTATGCGCCCCGAGGGACCTCCCGTGCCCCACACACACCCCTGCACTAGTCTAGTAGTGTAATTATTGGTAGCTGGTTTCTCTGGCTAGTGATCTCACAGCATTAGAGATTCACACATACTAAACCTTAACCTTTGGAATGCATCTTTCCCAGAAAGGCCTAGAATTGCTGTGTCAGCATATTCTTAGCCCTCTCACCCAAGTTTGCCTGTGAACAGAAAGCATCGATCATTTTGGCTCCCACATTTTATGTTTTATTTCTAACAAAACTTATAGATGGCTCCTGACCAAAGAAGACAGTATTGTCTTTTTTTTTTTTTTTAATTTATTTATTATATGTGAGCACACTGTAGCTATCAGACACACCAGAAGAGGGCATCAGATCCTGTTACAGATGGTTGTGAGCCACCATGTGGTTGCTGGGATTTGAACTCAGGACCTCTGGAAGTGCAGCCAGTGCTTTTAACCGCTGAGCCATCTCTCCAGCCCCGACAGTATTGTCTTAAGTCAGTAAGTCTTAAGTCAGGACTGTGCCAGCCCCTAATCTTCTCATGTTTTATGCCATTAGAGGAGCTGATGGGGAAATTACTGGAATCTTGTTACTAGTCCTAACGTTTCTGTTTGAACACAGAAGAAGAGGCGATACATGTGGTTCCCTAGGCCTTGGGCTTTCTTTCCACAAAACCCTTCCCTTCCAGTGTCCTGTGGGACAGGTAAAGATTAGCTGAGGTAGTTACTGAGGTTTTGCTTTTACAACGCATGACAACTACATGACAAGTGGTCATTTGCTACTGAGTGCTGGAGTCTGGAAAGGGGGGAGTAGGAATGCCAGGTGCCTGTAGCCTCTGTTTATCCTGTTAAAACTCCTGCATGCTAAATGCTAAAAACAAAACAAATGGTGTTGGGAAGATGGTCCCTGAAAAGAGTGGGTGCTTCTATTTAGAAGCTCAATGTTTGGTGTTGGGGGAAGAGGAGCAGAAACTTCAGCCCTAGCTGAGCCGTGCCCTCTGTTCTGCTGCTCACAACACAGTTTGCCTGCACCTGGTCAGACCTAGTTTTCTGCTAGACATTGTGATGGTGAGACAAGTGATGACAGCCCTCCCTGATATCAGGCCCCTGTCCAAGCCTTAAACACACGCACCAGCTCTCCATTGAGTCCTCACCTGGGTGATGAGTTCAGCCCCTCATTGGTTTCCTTCTGCTCTGAGCCTGTCTTCTGTGCCCCTAGCTGGAGTCCTGCAGCTTCTTGCCTTAGTCTCAGTTCCTACCCCTCCCCAGGTATGGAGAGGACAGTCCATCCGTTCCCCATGCTGGACTGGCTCAGGCCTTCATCCACCGAATCCTGTACCCCAAGAGCTATAATCATCTCCCCTTGTGCTTGTAGCCAGCAGATCTTATGCAAGTACAAGACTCAGACAACTCCTCTGCCTTAGTTTCTCCTAGGATAATTTTGTAACTAATAATGGGAAAGAATTCACACTGCCATTTGAGCATATGGTACAGACTGTGTCCCTAGCGACTTTCCACATTGGCCCAAGAAATAGGAGGTAAATGGTGAGGTCAGGCCACTCACCACCAACCGTGGGGCTGCTGTCATCCTAAAAGCAAGAGTATCCAGCCTTGGATTCTAGGGATAGTCTGTGACCAAGGTTGGAATCAGAGCCCTCTTTCCTGTCCATATCCATGGTAGTCCTGGGTCCTCTTGGTGGGACCTGTTTTGATCCCAGCCATACTACCCTCCTCCTGGCCCCGAACTCACCAGAGGTGGGGCACATCACACAGAACAGACACTGTTCTTCCTGTTCCTACTGTTGTTGAAAGCCTGGGGCTTAGTATTACAGAGGGCCTCTGGCTAGGCAGGGAGCACAGGAGTGTGAGAGGAGCCAGCTTCCCAAGGTATCAAGGTATCCGGGGCAACCCGGAGAAACAGTGAGAAAGAGTACAGCACAGTGGCCCAGCCAGGGTGACAGTTCTCAGAAAGCCCGCACATAGGTGGCTCTACACAATGGTGGTAGAGAAGCCTAGGATAGCAAGGTAGCAGAGAAAAATAAAATAGGTGGCAGCCCCAGCCCACCTGAAGTTAGAGACTCTACAGCGCTGAAGCAGCTGTCACACTGCTACCAGCGATGGAGGCAGCATGGGGGAGAGGCCTACCTGGCACCTTTGTTGAATGAGCCCTTCAATGGGGTTATAGGCTGTGGCAGCCTCTAGGCTAAATACATTCCCAAGTGTGCCTTACCTCATGACCTCTTGGAAACTAGCTTGATATCTCAGTATCCTCTCTCACCAGCTACATGCCCCAAGCCCTCCATAAGGGAACTTACACTGCTCCTGATACCTGACTGGTCCTTCCAGGCTTCCCAGGGGAAGCAGAGGAGGCTATAGGAGCTGCAGCTGGACTAAGGAAGAGACTCCCAACTGCTCTGTCAGACTGAAGGGCAGTGGGAAAGCCTAAGACACAATCAGAAGCAATCCGTTAGGTCCCAGAAACCTATCGGGAGTCTTTTGGGGATCACTGAGGTAGGGCCCAAAGAATGACTTCCAGAACATACCTTTGGACAGAACTGGGTTAGAGCCAAGAACTCACTCTTGGCCCTTGCACCCAATCTGTGACTGAAGGCCTTGCTCTCTCACACATCCATGCCCACCTTGGGCTGGCCAGAGGTAAAGCAATGTCTTCCTGGGACACTTCAGAGATGAACAGAGTCATACTCTGTAGACTCCTGGGAGTTGGGCATGGCTCTGGGTTCCCTATCACAGGCCATGTGGGCACTGACTTGATAAGAACCCATGTTGTTTTCTGCCACCTGTCGGTAAATAGCCTCATCTTCAGCAGAGACCCCCACACTCTTAGTGTGCCAAAGAAAAGCCAAAACATATGGACTGAAGGAAGTGCCCTCAAGGAGGAGACAGACCCGCTCAGAGAGAGGACTGATCAATGTGTGCAGCACTAACGTACAGAGCAGGCAGGACAGAGGTACTTGCTAGAAAGAGAAGAGAAGGAAGGCGTGTGTGCGTGTGTGTGTGTGTGTGTGTGTGTGTGTGTGTGTGTGTGTGTGTGTGTGTGTGTGTGTGTGTGTGTGTGGTGTGTATGACAGTAGGGTACAGATCTAGGGAGAGCACTGTGGACCATCTGGCAGGGAGAGGTACCTTAGTACCTGTTGTGAGTTTGATCTTATTCCCAGAACAGCACCTTTCCATTCCTCAACTAAGCCAGTCCAGAGTCAGTGAGACCCTGAGCCCCACAGGGAATTGCTCCAGGACTAACTGTGGCCACTAGACAAGCAAGGAGAGTTGGGCAGGTGAGGAAGTGAGGAAGGCATACCGAGACCCAGCCTTCCTGCCCCCTGCCTTCGAGAGAGAGCGTTCCCAGTCCCTTCCTGCCGGGCCCTGGAGGACACTGCCCAGGGAGAGTACCTGTACACTTGTGCGGGACACAGGTGCATGATTGATTAGGGGCACAGACATAGACCCCTAAGTGCTGGACAGACACATCAGAAATCACCAGGTTTCCCGTACCCAGAATTCGGAGGCCCTCAACACTTGAGGGAGCAGCCATCTGTGGGAAAGGGTCCGGAGTAAGAGCAGTAGCCTGGGGAGGGTGGGAGAAGGGCAGCTCCATACCCAGGGGGCTCAAGAAACAAGTGGCTATACTGGGACGAGGGGACTGTGACATTCCAACGCCTGGGTCTGGTGCACTGTGGAGTTGGGTTCTGAGGCCAGGCAGAAGCCTACTGTGAGGTGGGCTAATACTCAGACAGGGAGAACCCTTGCTATCTCCCACATGGTTTCTGCTCCAGGAGCTTCCAGCTAGCAGACATCTGGGTTTTAGAGCTGCCCGGAGAGCTGCAGTTTGATCCCTAATTTACAAGTAAAATGACCTGCCCAAGCTGGCTGGGGTGATCCCGAGTTGTGTATAGGCTGGAAGAGGATATTCCTGAGTCGGAGGCTAATCTGGGCCACAGGCCAAGTTTAAAGCCATCTGGGGCTATATTGTGAGGGGGAGGAAGAACAAAATAGAGAGTGAGCTTGTATCCTGTGTGACAAACCTTAGCCGGCCTCACCTTCCCCCTGAGGCTCCCCTAGGCACTCAAGAATTACAGACTCTTCCTCCGAACAAGAGACTGTGTAGGGGAGAAATAAACTAAACGGTTTTGGTTTTGTGCCTAAACCACATGTTCCTTATGTGACACGTCCCCCCACCCCCATTTATTATGGAAAACAAAACCCACCACCACCAAGGCTATGGGCACACTGTCACTATCCTCAGCACAGGGTGAAAACCAGCCTTGGCTTTTGTTTTTGTTTGTTTTTGTTTGGTTGGTTTTGCTGTCATCCTTAGTCATCTTTTTAAACCTTGTATTTTCTATTTTCTGGTTTTGTTTTTTTTTAAAGATCTATTTATTATGCATACAGTGTTCTGCCAGTATGCCAGCAGAGCGCATCGGATCCCATTACAGATGGTTGTGAGCCACCACGTTGTTGCTGGGATTTGAACTCAGGACCTCTGGGAGAGCAGTCAGTGCTCTTAACCACTGAGCCATCTCTCCAGCCCCTTCTGCTCCTTCCTAACATGAATTAAACCTTCCATAAGTGCCCTCACTTAAAACTACTTAGATGAGACCATGAGTCTCTAGAATGAAAACGTTAGCAGGGCCGTGTGGTGCAGGCCTGTAAACTCAAGCTACTGGGGAGGCTGACACAGGAGGATCCCAAGTGTTAAGCCTGCCCAGGGCCTGCTAGGACAGCTCAGAGGGGTGGAGCGCCTGCCCAGCATGTGAGAGGCCCTAGACTAACTTCTCAGCACCATAAAGCAGAGCAGTACTAATGAGCGAATCATACCCTCCCGAAATCTCAATTCCTGAGAGGCGAATGCGAGGAGGAGCAAGGGTCTGAGGCTAGCCTGGGCTGCCTGTCCAGAGAACCCAGGTTTCATTCTCGGCACTGCCGTCAAGCAGGCCCACGACCCCTGTGGCTCCAGCTGCAGAGACTCTGGCTTCCCTGAGTCCCCAGCCGCACAGGGCAGACACGTGCACACTCGCAGCTAAAATAAAGTGATGTCTAATGTTTTCCTTTTAAAAGGTGTTTTAGATCTTATTTATTCTGTATGTGTCCATGTGTGCCTGCATGTGTATCTGTGCAATGTGTATGTGTGTAAAATGCCTGGTGCCTGCAGGACAGAAGACATCAGGTCCCCTAGAACTGGAGTCGCACGTGGTTGTGAGCCAGCGTGTGAGAGTTGAAAACATCGCTCCAGCCGCAGAATAAATCTAAAAAACAAAACAGGGCTGGGGAGACGGCTCAGCCGTTAGAGCACTGACTGCTCTCCCAGAGGTCCTGAGTTCAAATCCCAGCAACCACATGGTGGCTCACAACCATCTGTAATGGGATCTGATGCCCTCCTCTGGTGTGTCTGAAGACAGCGACAGTGTACACACATACATAAAATGCATAAATAAAGCTTTTTTAAAAAAGAAAAAAACAAAACAAAAAGCGGAGCTCCTTGACTGAGACTCTGTCTCGACAGAAAGTTAAGGTGAAGGCTGGAGTCGTAGCTAAGTCACTTGCCTGTGTACACGGGGCTCTAGGCCAGTGATTCTCAGTCTGGGGTTCATGACCCCCTTGGGGACACATATCAGATATTTACACTGAGTTTCATAACTACCAACCTTAGAGCTACGAAGTTATAGCAAAATATCTTTATGGTTTGGGGCCACCACGGGAGGGACTGTGTTTAAGGGTCGCAGCATCAGGAAGCTTGAGAACCACTGCTCTAGGCTAAATCCTCCATGCAATTAACTAATTAGCTAATCAATTGATTAATAAAAGCTTTTCAGGGGTTGGCATAAAGTCTTAGATCTTTAAATTTCCCTCAAGCTACAGAAGAGAGGACTCTGCTCTGCTCCCAAAGCAGTAACTATCTGCTTAGAGCCTGCCCCTGGCCAAACACTGCTGCTGCTCTGGTGGTCGCTAGAAAACTCCACCGAGGCAAGCTCTTCAGTGTCGCGGCCACACTCATGTGCTGGTCTATAGTTAACACGCTCATATTCCAGTCAGCCTGCAGCGAACCCCACATACATCACCTCACTCGATTCTTCCTTGCAGTCAACCTTGTTCTCCCACAGATGAAGCAACAGAGCCTGAACTCCTGATTGATCTTCATAGCCTTGGCTAGCTGGCAATATGGAGTCTGTCTTGCCCTGGGAATACCAGGAAAAGGACCTGCCCCAGGGTCCCCAGGTGAACATGTGTCCAGCAGGCCGTCTCAGCTCAGCCCTAGACTCTCTCTAGTCTCCTGCCACTGCTCCCCACGCCCACCTGCGGGTCGGGGAGAGTTGGTTCATATCCAGCTCCTTCCCTAACCTTTAGGTGCTGGTTACTGACTGGCCTTCTGCCCCTAAGTTGCCGCCTTCTCCTCTGACCTCCTTGACACTCCCTGGACCTCATGGCCCTGGGATCACAGGTAGAAGGTTCTCTTGCTGGCCCCTGATAGTCTGGAACTTGGCCATGAGCATTTAACATCCTGGAAGCTTGGTAGTCTGCTCCGTGGGTCCTGTGGCCCCATGAGGGAAGGTAGGATGGTAGATTGGAATGGGCGTAATAGGCCAGGATCCCCACTGGGCTCCTCCTACTACCTCAGAGGAGCCCGTCCTCCACCCGAAGTCACTTCCAGATCAGAGATCCCATGACATCTTCCTTCCCTTTTCAATTTTAATTTAAAAATTAACTCGGGGTTGGGGATTTAGCTCAGTGGTAGAGCGCTTGCCTAGGAAGCGCAAAGCCCTGGGTTCGGTCCCCAGCTCCGGGGAAAAAAAAAAAAGAACCAAAAAAAAAAAAATAAAATAAAAATAAAAATTAACTCTAGGGCTGGAGGCTCACATCTGTAGTGGCAGCACTCAGGCGACTGAAGTAGGAAGATTGAGGCTTTTGTTTTTTGTTTTTGTTTTTTTTTTTAATTACATTTTCTTTTTTTTTCTTTTTTTTTTTTTTTTTCCACGTGGAAAGGTTTAATGAGAGAAGAGTAGAAGAGGGGAGTAGTGAAGGCGGGCCATGAGCACGGGGAGGGAAGTGGGGGATGGGGAGAGAAGGGACAAAGAGAAGAGGGGAAGAGAAGAGCAAAGACCAAGAGGTAATTACATTTTCTTGGGGGATGGGGCAGACAGCTTGTAGGAGTCAGTTCTCTCCCACCACCGGGTGACTCCTCTGGATTGAACTCAGCTGCTTGGTTGTGGCAACAGAGTCTTTACCTACTAAGTCCTCTCATCTGCCTTCCCTACCTCTAACGCCTGGGAAAATAAGTTTTTGGAAGAGTTATTAATGCCATGCACGTAGTCAGAGACAGTGTCTAACTTTCCCTTCTATTTGCTGTGACAAGGTTAGACCCCATGACCATGATGGTGGGGAGCATGACCGCAGACAGGCAGGCATGATGAGGAGCAGTACATGAGAACTTTACATCCCTGACCACAGGCAGCAGGCACAGAGCCACTGGGCACAGAGCCACTGGGCACAGAGCCACTGGGCTTGGCATGGGCTTTTGAAACCTCAGAGACCAACCCCAGTGACACACTTCTGCTTCTGCCAAGAAGGCCACACCTTCTAATCCTTCTCTAAGGGTTCCACCAACAGGAGACCTAAGCCTGCATGGGCAATGCTCGCTCAGAGATCAATCACTATTGGGGGGTCTCCAAGGAGTAGGGTTCAGGCTTCAGTACTACAGACAGATCTCTAAAGAGAATCAGGTTGTTGCTCTCTCTCTCTCTGTCTCTCTCTCCCTCTCTCTCTCTCTCTCTCTCTCTCTCTCTCTCTCTCTCTCTCTCTCTCTCTCAGATTTATTTATTTTATGTATATGAGTGTTTTATCTATGTGCCAGACCCTAGTATAGATGGTCCACCATGTGGTTGCTGGGAATTGAACTCAGCACCTCTGGAAGGGCAGATGGTGCTTTTAACCACTGAGCCATCTCTCCAGTCCCCAACTACCACCACCCCCCCCCACACACACACACCTCTTTCTCTCTGTTCTCTTTCTCTTTCTCTTTCTCTCCCCCTCCCCCTCCCTTCCTTCCTTTGTCTGTTTTGAGACAGTCTCAGTGTCTCTCTGGCTGGCCTGGGACTCACAGAGATTTGCCTGTCCCCACCTCTCCAGCATTTGCACCACTGCACCAGGCCTCTTTTTCATTTAATTTCTTTCTTTCTTTTTCAAATTGAAATGAGCTTTGTATTAGCCTAGCTCACGTAGCTGGCATCCCCTCTCCTGAGAGTTCCTGACTTGTCCGGGGAGAGTGTCCTGGGCAGGGATGGCCAACAGGTTAGAACATCCTGTGGGACCTAAAGGGCACTCAGGGTGTCGGAGGGAATGGGGCACAGCTAGTCCACTGAGAAAAACATCCACCTAGGCAGAGAGATCTTTACCCTGTAAAAACCTTTCTTCCTTACCGGGATGGGAAGGGTCAGGATTTGGTGAGTCTTTGAGAGAATTTGAGCGGCTCTCCCCTGAAGCCCATGTTTTCTTGCCTGTGCCTGCTTATTTGTACGTAGGAGCCCTGCCCTCTAGTGGCTGATTAAGGCATTACCTCTCTCACTAACACCAACAGCTCCCGCAAGTCCTTCCTGCCTTCTGCTGTGTCCTCTCAAGCTCTGCCACTGTCCTCAATTCTGGAACAAAACTTCCCGCCCTACCTTACCACCCCGATGTTTCCCTGGGTTATAGGGCTTTCATCCTCAGCTTTAGGAGAGGCACTCACTAGTTCGCACATATGTGCTGATACAAGAACTCTTTCCGGAGCTGAGGACCGGACCGAACCCAGGGCCTTGTGCCTAGGCAAGCGCTCTACCACTGAGCTAAATCCCCAACTTTTTTTTTTTTTTTTAAGCATCTATTCCGTTGCCTGCCGGGTATCTGACTCTTTCTGTTTACCCCCAAATCGTAGCTTGATCCACCCTGTCCAGAAGCTCCTGGCCATCCTTGCCTAAGCCCAAGGCTGCTTCCTACAGCACTTCCAGCATTTGCTGAGCTCTGGGAAGCCCCATGAAGAAGTAGGCTCACTCTGGCCCGTGCAGAAAGCTGGGCCTATCATGGACAACCAGATAGGCACATTTTCCCTGGGCAACTGGGCACCTTGGCAGCTACTGGTCACATTTTTTTTTTTTTTTTTTTTTTTTTTTTTTTTTTCGGAGCTGGGGACCGAACCCAGGGCCTTGCGCTTCCTAGGCAAGCGCTGTACCACTGAGCCAAATCCCCAACCCCTACTGGTCACATTTAAGACCACGTCAGCCTGGCTCACACTGGTAATGTAGAGGATGTCACCAGACAGCAGCATGACCCAGAGGGTGCAGAAGTCACAGATCCACAGTCGGTGCTCTGCTCCCACCTTCCAAACAGCTCACTCCTGGCTACTGCTCAACTGTGGTCTTGGTTTCCAGGGCCACACATCGTTATGCTGCAGAAAATGGACCGCTTAGGCACTCAGTGGGACAGGCACTGGAAGCAGCCTGCACTGCCCTGCTCCACCTTGGGCATCTCTGGACATTGATGGAAGAGGCGTTAGGTTACATGTGAGCGCCCACACAGTAGACCTGGGATCTGCCCACATCTGCTACTTCCTGGTGATCTCATCAGTATCCAACCGTGTAGTCACGTGTCTGTGGCCAGAGTGGACTCGAAACACTGCTTTTCTTTGTTAAAATTCCTTGATTTGTAGCCAAGACAACTGGAAGCCCTCCCTCAACCTCTGGAATGCTGGGGTTATAGCCATGCTTGATCCTTGGTTTAAAAAATTGCACATGACAATAGTGTGGGTACAAAAGTCAAAAATAATTTAAGTTGGACACATTACACAACCAGTCCCCATTTTTTTTTTAAATTTTTTGTTTAAATGAAATTATGGAACTTGGGGTGCAGAATTAGCCAGCAGAATGCTTACCTAGCTTTGCACAGAGCTCTGGGTTCAGTCCCCAGTCTGAACCAGATGGAACCAGATGTGGGGGTGCATGCCTGTAACCCCAGCACCATGGAGGTAAAGCAGGATCAGAAATTCAAGATCATTCTCAACCACAGGAAATTGTGAGGCCAGGGACTACCTGTGAGCTTCTTGAATTGAATTTGATTCCCTGTATGAACAGAGCAGTAAGTATTCTCTTTTTTTTTTTTTTTTTTGGTTTTTTTTTTTTTTTTTTCCGGAGCTGGGGACCGAACCCAGGGCCTTTCCGTTCCTAGTCAAGCGCTCTACCACTGAGCTAAATCCCCAACCCAAGTATTCTCTTTTAAACTATTTATGTATATGAGTGCTCTATCTGCATGTACCCCTGCATGACCAAAGAGGGCCTCAGATCCCATTACAGATGGTTGTGAGCCACCATGTGGTTGCTGGGAATTGAACTCAGGACCTCTGGAAGAACAGTCAGAGCTCTTAACCACTGAGCCATCCCTCCAGCCGGCAGCAAGTACTCTTAACTTCTGAGCCATCTCTCTAGTGTCAAAAGAAAATTTTTATGGGTCCCTAAACATAGAGACCCAAGGCACTGTGCATATAAATCTAGTGACTGGGCTGCTCCTGCCCAGGCCATTATGGGTACCACTGTGCCCTGTAGGTGCCATCTTGGGCACTGTCATGCCTTCTCATCCTCTGTCATAGCACTTTCTAGCTGTACACAGGCCACCAGTGGTGGCTCTGTATTAATACACTGGGTATTCATGGGAGAGCAAGGTGTCCAGATGCAGGCAGTCATATGCCATCAGGGTGGCACTGCTGTTGTTGGCCAAGGCCAGCCCCTTCTACTTCCCGGAGATGGCTACAGACGGCTCCCTTCCCCCTGGCAGGGAGGGCAACAGCAGTTGACGTTTTCATATGGCCTCTGACAGCTAGGCTGCCACACAAAGGCCAGTTCAGAACTTGTAATACACCCTGAAGGGACGCTCAATACTGCCGGGACCTGGGGCCTCCTCTACCCTCAGTCTCCCTCCCCTTTACCCTATTCTGTGCCTGAGGAGGGGACAAAGAGGCAGAACTTGACTTTAAGGGCTCTAGGTACCAGAGGGAGGAGCTGGGATGGAGAGCAGGGCCTGGTTTATCAGAGCTGGCTGCTGTCCCATGGATAGATCACTGGAGCTGATGTCTGACAGGCCTGATTGATGGCCTCATTCAGCTGAGCCCTGGCAACAGGACAGGGGTCAGGGCAGACACAATAGAGAGGTTAGGAGCTGAGGCATGGGCATTGTGTTCCCTGGGAGACACAGAGTCACCTCCTCCTTTCCCTGTGGGCCTATCTGCCTATCTACCCATGAGGTCAGCTTCCCAGGACTCCTGACTGTCCCTGAAGCCCCTCCCCACACTAGACAGAAGCTGATGCCTCTGACTAGAGAAGGACACTCAGGCTTCACACAAGCACGCACCTAGCCTGGAAATTACAACCTGATATCCCACCTGACTCCAGGACGACATACAGACACAGGTCACTGGAAGATGCCTTTATAGATTCACACAGGACCATAGTCACTGGTGTCAGAAGCCCAGGGACATAGTGAAGCTGTGAAGTCACACGCACAGGCGTTCTTCCACAAACATCGCAAACCATCACCCAGTGTGCACTTGAGGTAGGACAGCCCTGATAGATGAGACAGCATGTGGGCAACAGTGACTCTCGAGGGACCTATCTGCTGTGGCTCTCCCAGGGACCTATCTGCTGTGGCTCTCCCAGGGACCTATCTGCTGTGGCTCTCCCAGGGACCTATCTGCTGTGGCACTCGCTGGGCCTCATCTGCTGTGGCTCCCCCGGGGACTTATCTGCTGTTGCTCTCACGAGCACCCTCTCTGCTGTGGCTCTCTCGAGGGACCTATCTGCTGTGGCTCTCCCAGGGACCTATCTGCTGTGGCTCTCCCAGGGACCTATCTGCTGTGGCTCTCTCGAGGGACCTATCTGCTGTGGCTCTCTCGAGGGACCTATCTGCTGTGGCTCTCTCGAGGGACCTATCTGCTGTGGCTCTCTCGAGGGATCTGCTGTCGCTCCTAGGGACCTATCTGCTGTGGCTCTCTCGAGGGACCTATCTGCTGTGGCTCTCCCAGGGACCTATCTGCTGTGGCTCTCCCAGGGACCTATCTGCTGTGGCTCTCTCGAGGGACCTATCTGCTGTGGCTCTCCCAGGGATATTCTTCTCCATCTCAGGCCCTGTAGGTGGCCAATGACTCTTTAGCCTACCTGTCATCCAGTCTTTTGGGCCCTGAGAATGTCTGTCTCTATGACTGTGCTTCCAGAAGACCCTGGACCCCAACTTCTTCCTGCAGCCTCTTTCTACAGCCGTTGGTCAGGGCTTCCAGCTCTTGCCACGTCTGACCTCCACGTCTGACCTCCACTCCTTCCTCCCGTCTTTGGCCCAGCTGCTCCACCCCTGTGTGTCTCTTCTCGCTGTGTGGCCACCACCTACACCCAAGTTTCCCTCAGAGTCTGCTAAATC
This sequence comes from Rattus rattus, assembly GCF_011064425.1. Taxonomy (NCBI): domain Eukaryota; kingdom Metazoa; phylum Chordata; class Mammalia; order Rodentia; family Muridae; genus Rattus; species Rattus rattus. The sequence goes on along the minus strand of NC_046156.1, from coordinate 63,255,112 downwards.
CAGTTGGTCAGGACCTTAGTGCCTCCCCCAAGACCAGACAGCAGCAAGGGCAGCCCCATGACTTCCAGGCCCTGTCCTCTCAACCACACACTTCTTCTCACGACGCTCTGGGCTTCTGTCCTTGGCCTCCGGTCCCTGGGCTGCCATTATCCCCACCAACACGCGGGTGCACAGTGTACGGCCTCTGGCCTTGCTCTGGGAAGCTCAGAATTTGGGGAGAGTCATATCCTGGGGTCCTGGCTGTGGCTGCTGTTCTTCCTGTCTGTGTCTCTCTCTGCTGTTAGTCCTCATCTCTTCCACACCCCTTACCTCTGCTGATCTGTCCTTTCTTTTTTTTTTAAAGATTTACTTATTTATTTATTTGTATATAAGGAGCTGTCTTTGGACACATCAGAAGAGGGCATCTGATCCCATAACAGATGGTTGTGAGCCATCATGTGGTGGCCGGGAATTGAACTCAGGACCTCTGGAAGAGCAGGCAGTGCTCTTAACTACTGAGCCACCCCTGTCCTTTCACATGGAAACATTTGGGGCAGGAGGAATGGAAGGACGCTGAGGAATGAAGGATGTCAAGGAGGAGTTCAAGCCACAAATCTCTGAGAAGAGCGGATGCCCCGAGTGGGTTCTGACCTGGGGGTGGGGGAGGTGAGAACTTTATTCTATTAGCTCAGCTACAGACTCAGCAGCCCCTCACCCACTCCCAGTGTCACTTCCCAAAGCTGTCCTGTTTTTACTGGGACAATGGATTGGAGTCATTGGCATCAGGATTCTGCCAGCCACTGAATGTTGGAGACCCCCAGGAAGCTAAGCAAAAGGTTGGGCTGCCTGCCTGCCACCAAGTGAGTCTGGGACTCAAAGACACCTGACTTTGAAAGTTGCTATTTGGGTTGGGGATTTAGCTCAGTGGAGAGCGCTTGCCTAGCAAGTGCAAGGCCCTGGGTTTGGTCCCCAGCTCCGGGAAAAAAAAAAAAAGAAAGAAAGAAAGTTGCTATTTGAATGGGATCTCTAGCTCCTGAACTCCAACGTTCTCCCAAAAAACAGAACTTCCAGAGAGTTAGAGCCACTCCCGGATGTAAGAGAGGTGTCTGGAGAGATGGGTCTGCATGTGCAGAACCGGCTGTGGCCAGTATGCCTTGGACTCAGTCCTCCTCTGTGTGGTCCTGCCCTGCTCTGTTTGGCTCCAGTTACTTCCTTACCTCCAACTCGCTCAGCACTTTGTTTCCATCCCACCTCTCACATCTCACAGACCACAGCCTTGTTCAGCTCCTACTGCGCCACCCCATGGGTTCTGTGCCTAAAAAGGATGTCATGACCTCACAGCCTCCCTAACCTGCCTTCCTGCCTTAGTCCTGAACTTCAGTATCCACAGCCTCTCAGAAGTGCTCCCACCCCTCTCCGGAAGGCCCACCAAGTCAGAGCAGCCAGGGTGACTAACCCGAGACCCTGTGATGGGTTTGTTTTAACTGTTAGCTTGACACAATCTAGAATTACTTGGGATGAGTCTCAGTGAAGGACTGGTTAGATTAGGTTGGCTTAGGGCATATCTGTGAGATTGTCTTGATTATGTTAATTGATGTGGGAGGACAGCCCACTGTGGGCAACACCATTCCCTATGCTGAGGTCCTGGCTTGTCTAACAGTGAAGCGAGTGGGCTGAGTAATAAGCACGCATGCATTCATTCTCTCTCTACTCTTGACTATGGATAGGATATAAGGAGCTACTTTAGGTTCCTGATGCTAGAAATAAGTTAGGGGTTGCAAAGAAAGAGACCACTATTCCTTTTCTTTCTTTCTCTTTCTTTTTTTTTTTTTTAAGATTTTATTTATTTATTGTATGTATGTGAGTACACTGTCACTGTCTTCAGGCACATCAGAAGAGGGCATTAGATCCCATTACAGATGGTTGTGAGATACCATGTGGTTGCTGGGAATTGAACTCAGGATCTTGGCATGAGCAGTCAAGTGCTCTAACCACTGAGCCATCTCTCCAGTCGGAGACCACCATTTCAACTGAATTGTCTGGACAAGACTAACATTATTCTTGATCAAGTGGATGAACTTGGGAAGATTAACACCTGTAGACAGTAAATACGTTTGGTTTTTATTCTTACTCAGGTGGTGACTGTGTCCTTTCCCTATTGCCTGGGGTCTGACTGCACAATCTTAATTCAGTTGGCTTAGTCTGAAAAGAATTGGCACATGAAACGAAGGAGGAAGGGGAAAGGGGTCACTGCTCCAGGCCATCAAATTCCTAGAAGACAGCAGAGGGCCTCTGTGTAAGCAAAGGTTTCCCTGGGGGGAGGGGGGAAGGGGAAGGGGCAGTGGCTAAAACATTTGCATAAGATTTTAATTCCTTGTCCTTAACAAAAATTTTATAGAATTTAATAGAAAAACCTCAGACTTGCTATTTCTTTCTCTGGCACTGTGACTTTCTCCAACAATGGGCTGTAACCTGGATTAGAGCTGGAATGGACCTTTCTCCCTTAAGCTGGTTAAATCAGGTTATCTTATCACTGTGATGGGGATGAAATGGGAGCAGGGCTTCAAGGCCAAGGAGGTGACCGAGTCACACTCACGGAGCATCCTGAGTGACAGAACAAGCTCTCTGAGGATGCGTCGTCTGTAACCCACGAGTGTGTGATGGGCTTCTAGAATTGAGAGGATTTGTAGGCATAATCGGTAAGGCTTGACACAGAATGCGACAGCCGTGTGTGCATGCGTGTGTGCATGTGTATTTGTGATGTGTGTGTGTGTGTGTGTGTGTGTGTGTGTGTGTCCTTTGCAGATCTGAGAGTGGGACTCTATCAGAACGTCACAGGTGACAGGCAAGGACTCCACCACTCTGGTCTATATAGTAGGTTCCAGGCCAGCCAGAGCTGCATCGTGATACCCTGCTACCTTCACCTTCCAGAGTACCGGGGTTCCAGTCTCATACCCTGGAGGGACGGTGCCAGTTTTCTTTGATATGAAGGCTTGTGTGCCTCTACAATAGGCTGCTTAGTCAGGTTCTGTGCTCAGGAAAGACCCTTTGTGGTGGGACTGTGCTGTGTGAGTTCTACCCTTTCAGAGGACACACAGTGGGCCTCCCTTTAGTGATCTGAGACTGCCCAGTGCTTCCGGGGCTGACAACCTGGTGCCTCTCCTCTGAAAATCCATCTTAGTGAGGGCTTCTATTCTTGTGGTAAAAACACCATACCCAGAAGTAACTTGGGCGGGGGGAGAGTTTAGTTTTACCCTATAGATTATAAACCAACCACTGAGCAAATCCAGGGCAAGAACTCAGAGCAGAAACCTGGAGGCAGATCTGGTGTAAATGCTACAGAGTAGTTACTTACTTACTGGCTTGTTCTCCCGGCTTGCTCAGTCTATCTTGTTACAGCACCTAGGGCCACCAGCCCAGGGGTGGCAATGCCCACAGTGGTCTGGGTCCCCTGACATTAGTCACCAACCAAGAGCACATCAAGCAGGCTGGCACACTCCTTTAATTCTAGCACTCAGGAAGCAGAGACAGGCAGAGATCTCTGTGAGTTTGAGGCTAACCTGGTCTACATAAAAAGTTCCAGGACAGCCAGAGCTAGAGAGACTCTGTCTCAAGAAAGAAAAAAAAAAAAAAAAAAAGCCACCATGGCTCTGGGAAATAATTTTCTCAATTGGATTCCCTTGTCCAAGAAGAGTCAAGCTTGTGTCACTTAGACTTCTGTTCAATACGTAAGCTGGTCATGACTGCCTGACTTTGTCTCATGTGGGATGAATAGTAATGAGTACCTGTCCCAACACGCCTTTTTCATTTGTTAATTGGAATTCTTGGTAGATTAAAAAACATATCGCTGGGCATTGGGGTACACGTCTTTAATTTCAGCACTTAGGATGCAGAGGCAGGAGGATCTCTGAGAGCTCAAGGCCAGCCTGGTCTCCATATGCATTCCAGGACAGCCAGGGCAGTATAGCAAAATGCGATCTAAAAACAAAACCAAAATATAGCCAGTAATGGTGGTCGTGCACGCCTTTAATCCCAGCACTCTGGAGGCAGAGGCAGGTGGATCTCTGTGAGTTTGAGGCCAACCTGGTCTACACAGCAAGTTCCAGGTCTCTAAAAAAAGAAAGAGAAAGAGAAAGAGAGAGAGAGAGAGAGAGAGAGAGAGAGAGAGAGAGAGAGAGAGAGAGAGGGACAGAGAGAGAGAGAGAGAGAGAGAGAGAGGAAGAAGGAGGAGGAAGAGGAAGAGGGAGAGGAGGAGGAGGAGAAAAGAAGGAAAAAAAGAAAAGAAAAAGTGTTTATGGCTGTTTTGCCTGTACTTGTGTTTGTACTCGGTGCCTGGTGTTCACGGAGGCCAGAAGAAGTCACTGGATCCCCTGAAACTAGCGTAATTGATGGTTATGGCCACCATGTGCAAACTGAAGCCAGCTCCTCTCCTCAGTTCAGTTAACCACTGAGCGCTGCCCCTCTAACCATTAATTGGAATTCCTCCATACACAAAAACTTTACAGAGCCACGGAGATGGTTCAGGCAGTTTAGTGCCATGCAAGCCTGAGGACCTGAGCCAAAGCCAAGCACTATGTGTACCTATAACCCCAGAGGCAGGAGGATGCCCTGGGCTCATTGGCCAACCAGTCTATCTGAATAGGTGAGCTGCAGGTTCAGTGAGAGACTCTGTTTTCCAAAAAGGAAAAGTGGAGGGAGATTGAGGAGGACGTCTTGTGTTGATCTCTAGCTTCCACACGCATACGCACATATGCACACACACACACACACACACACACACACACATACACATAGACACACACATACACACGGACAAAGACAGACAGAAAGACTAACACATACACACACATGGACAAAGACAGACAGAAAGACTGACAGACATGCACACACACACACACACACACACACACACACATGTGCACAAAGGCACAAGAGCTTTCCAAATGGTAAGACAGGAAAGAATGGTTTCTAATCAACTAGGACAGACAGTCTGGTGAGTCTCAGAACTCACACAGAAGGGACAGAAAACTCCATTCTTTCAGTAGCTGCTGTTCCTGTCTTTGTTCCTCCCGCTTTAGTTTCACTCTCAAAAGACACCTTTAAAACACGGGGTTGGGGATTTAGCTCAGTGGTAGAGCACTTGCCTAGCAAGCGCAAGGCCCTGGGTTCAGTCCCCAGCTCCGAAAAAAAAGAAAAAAGAAAAAAAACCAACACTGTTTCCAGTGCGTTTGCTAATCTTGCTGATGGTCAAACTGCCGGACGCTAGGCCAACAGGAGCCGTGTGTTCTTCACTGCCCACCATTTCTGCTGTCTTTTCTTCCTGGCACTTATTTCCCAGACCTGGGAATCAACCCTCTCCAAGGAGCTGAGCCTCACAAGTTTTCAAAGCTATCTGATTATCCTTGACTTGTTAGCTTTTTAGGGATATTTTACACACTTGCTAACGTCTCACATGCTAAGCAAGAGACTTTTTTTCTTTTTGGAGTATGTTTTTACATGTTTGTTCACCATCTTGCCTAGTGCCACAGAGATCAGAAGAGGACATTGGATCCGATGGAACTAGAGTTACAGATGTGTGTGTGTGTGTGTGTGTGTGTGTGTGTGTGTGTGTGCGCGTGCGTGTGTGTGTGTGCGTGTGTGCCTGTGCAGTAAACTTCAAACATTGCTTCTCCAGAGCCATTCACCGTGTTACCCTGTTTTCTTTTCCTTTTTTCTTTTCTTTTCTTTTTTTTTTCAGGCAGGCTCCCATTATGAAGATCAGAATAGCTTCCAACTCATGGAGATCTGCCCACCTGCTTCCCCAGTTCTGGGGTTAAAGGTGCGGATCGCCACACCCCACCTCCCGCCTTGTATTGTTTGTGAAATCAAGCCTCTCACTGAGGAGGCCAGCAAACCCCAGATCTATTTGTTTCTGTGATGGGATCACAGGGCATTCGGCTCCCTTGCTTTCCTTTTGTTTCTCTCTCTTTCTCTTTTTTTCTAAGACAGGGTTTCTGTGGAGCCCTGACTGTCCAAGGACTCTGTAGATCAGGCTAGCTTTGAACTCATAGCTATCTACCTGCCTCTGCCTCCCAAGTGCAGTGCAGTGCTGGGATTAAAGACGTGCACCACCACCACCCGGCCTCTCCTATTTTTTTTTTCTAATGATTTATTTCCTATGCATTAGTGTTTTGTCTGCGTGTATGTATGTGTGAACCTGTGGAATCCTCTGGAGTTACAGATGGTTGTGAGCTGCCATGTGGTTGCTGGGAATTGAACTCTGGTCCTCTGGAAGAGCAGCCAGTGCTCTTAACCACTGAGCCACCTCTCCCCCACCCCCCTTGTCCTTTTATTTATTAGTTTTGGTTTTTTGAGATGAGGTTTCTCTGTGTAGCCCTGGCTGTCTTGGAACTTGATCTGTATAGACCAGAAACTCACAGTGACCTGTCCTGCTTCTGCCCCGAGTGCTGAGATTAAGGGCGTGTGCCGTCATGCCTGACCATGTTCTGATTTCTGTGTGAATGCTGAGTATAGAACTCAGGCCTCCAAGCTTTGAATGATAACCATTTTATTGTCTGTTTGCTCTCCAGCCCCTGTTTTTGCTTCTTTTGAAGTATCTCAGGCTGTCCCTGTCTTCAATTCCTAAGTGCTGAAATTAAGTCATGTCCCACCACTGCTGGGCCTCAATTGAAAATTGAAACACTTGTGCTTCAAAGGGTATTTCCCAGGCTGGAGAGATGGCTCAGGGGTTAAGGGCAGTGACTGCTTTTCCAGAGGATCCAGGTTCAATTCTCGCCATCCACATGGCTTCTTACAACTATCTGTAACTCCAGTCACAGGTGATCTGATGACTCACAGACACCAGGCATGTATACGGTGCACAAACATACATGTAGGCAAAACACACAAGAAGATAAAGAAAATAATAAACACCAGATATTTATGGGTGTGTGTGGGGGGCATTTCTAAGAGCTGGGCATGGCGGCTCACGTTTTTAATCTTAGTACTCAGGAGGCAGAGGCAGGAGATCTCTGTGAGTTCGAGGCCAGCCTGGTCCACATAGTAAGTTTCAGGACAACCAGAGAAACCCTCTCTCAAAAAAATATTTTATATATATATATATATATATATATATATATATATATATATGTTCAGCTATAAAGTGGAATGAAACATGGATCCACCAATCTAAAATATGCTAGGTGGGAAAGGCCATATAAAAGACCACATACTGCATGATCTCATGCCAAATGTCTATGCTGGGTGTGCTTACTGATGCCAGTTTGGGCTACACAGTCACTTCCCGAGTGTGTAGCAACTGTCAGCAACTAACTAATTAAAACAAACACAAGTGTCTAGAATATACAGATCTACAGACAGACAGTAGACGTGTGACTTTCAGTGCAGTGCAAAGGAAGATAGGTAGTGATTGCTAATGGTTAGGTGGCTCTCTCTGGGAAAATGGAAACATTCTAAGGAGTTCATTTTCTTTGTTTTGTTTTGAGATGGGTGCGGCTGTGTCCCGGAGCTTCCACAGCATCTGGAGTGGCTTAGGACAGATGCGCCACAGCACTCAGTCAAAGGATAAACTGTAGTAGCAGCGTAAAGCATCCACCGGTCTGGGTGGGGACAGCTCAGTGAACACCTGTGTACACTCCTGAGGCCTAAGGCCCCACCTCACTCCCACAAAGAAATGCTATACCTGCATCCTACCCTAAAGACCCCTGGAGGAGAAGCCAGGTGCTCGTATCCCGCCGCCCTCCATTTATCTTTCAGTTTCAGGGCCAGCTAAGGTAGGGAAGGCTTCAGAGTCAGGTGAGTAACTGTCCCATCAAAGTGGGCAAAACAACGCCTCAAGCCTTTCTTGCGCTGTCTGCGCTTGCGCAGTGATCCTGGGCTCGAGCTGGGCAGGTCAGACTAGGAGGAGACTCTTGGCAGTCACTCCAGGGTGACTGAAATCTTCCAGCCAGAGGAGGGATGATACCCCGGAGCTAGGAAAATGTCAAGGCTATTTCCAAATGGTGGTTTTGCAGGCCCTGAAGTCTTAGTCTCTTGTATCACACAAGCTTTTGCAGACAACTTACAAAGACGATGGTGACTGTGCTTGGAGACACTAAAAATTGAATTCCTAGAATTTTACACTTTTCATTTTTCTCAATCTAAAAATATAACACCTGCCCTCACCCTCCCCCCGCACACTGTACCAAAAACAAACAAAAAAACAACAAAAAACAACCAAACAACAACAAAAACCAAAACACACACACACACACACAAAAACCAAAACAGACACACACACACACACACACACACACACACACACACACACACACACACACACACACACACACACACACAGTTTTCAGATTTTTGTCTTGAGATGTGGTGCCCCTCTTGCTGTTTCGTGTATCAAGGACATGTGGGCTCAAGTCCCCCACCCAGGACGTCACAGCACTGAGACACTGAGAGGCTGGGGAGATAGCTCAGTTGACAGAGATGTGTTACCTAGCTGAATGACCCTAATCGATCTCCAAGACCTATACAGTGACCTATATGTTAGAAGAAAATGGACCCCCAGCAAGTGTCCTTTGACCTCTGCATCCACACTGTGGCTTTGCCCCTCCCCGAGTAAATAATTAAAAAACAAAGATGGCATGTAAAACACTGTGATTCTCTCTTTCCACTGTGTCTTCTCAGGGTGGTGGACCATCATCTGAAGAAAGGACACCAGCCAGCACATTTTGCAACTATGTCATAATCCTACTTAATTTTGTTTCATTGTTTTTATACAAAAACCTAATTCCTTCAAATTTTATTTTTAGTTTCAATTGTGGTAAATAGAAAACTTAATTATTTTGAATTAAGGCAGCCGGAGGTGGGGAGATTCAAGGCCAGCCTGGACTACACAATAAGTTTAAGGTCAACTGGGCTACAGAGTACGCCTCTCTTCACAGGGCAAGTCTCTCTCGCTGAAATAAGAAGGCAGCCCGCAAGCTTCCACCTTTATCAGTAGTTGCAGCCCCTGAGATAGCGTTGAGCAGTAGCTGCTCCCAAGACTGAGGACGGAGTCCCAGAGTCCACCCCTGGGTCAGCCTTCTGTGCTAGAGTCCCTATCTCCCCGTCTGTGGTTAAGGGTAGGCATTTTGGATCTTGCGGCTAATGTCCTACTGCAGAGTAAAGTGTGAGGTCAGCATTTAAGCCAGCCCTGCTCAGTAGAAACGTGTGAGACACACTGAGTAAAGTGGACGATTCGGAAGAGAGTGAGAGGGGTGGGGAGCGCACGGTGACCCCTGTAACTCTAAAGTGGCAGTGTTTTAACAAGCCACATTAAAAATGTAAAAAAATTATTTATTGGGCTGGAGAGATGACTCACTGGTTAAGAGCACTGACTGCTCTTCCAGAGGTCACAAGTTCAATTCCCAGCAACCACATGGTGGCTCACAACCATCTATAGTGGGATCTGATGCCCTCTTCTGGTGTGTCTGAAGACAGCTACAGTGTACTCACATACATAAATAAATCTTTTTTAAAAATTATTTATTATTATTATTATTATTATTATTTTTTTTTTTTTTTTTTTTTTTTTTTGGAGCTGGGGACCGAACCCAGGCCTTGCGCTTCCCTAGGCAAGCGCTCTACCATTGAGCTAAATCCCCAACCCCAAAAACTATTTATTATTTATTTAGTTTTCAACACAAAGTCTCTCTGTGTAGCCCTGGCTGTCCTGGAACTCACTCTGTAGAACAGGTTGGCCTTGAACTCCGAGATGTCTGCTCCTGCTTCCCCAGTGCTGGGATTAACGGTGTAAGCCACCACCAGCTGGCTATAGGGCCCGCCTTTGACGAACCATGCTTCGATCGTGCTCATGGGACTCACAGTTATTCTAGCAGACAGTGCAAGTCTGGGTCAGTGTAAGCCTTCACAAACTGGAGGGCAGTGCGCACTTCGCTCTTGGGCCTGGAAGACCTGGGCAGAGGTGGCAGGGGAGCGGTCAAAGAGGAACTGCTGTTAGCCAGCTGGCACATCTGCCTACCCACCCCACCCAGGCTTACCTCACCCTTGCTCTTTCTGTGGCAGATTGGAGAAGTGAGCAGTGAACCAAATTACTGGTGAATCTGTCAGTGTGCAGACATGGCCTTCACCTCAGTTAGCGCGGGCTCCACTTGCAGCGAGCCTGCTGGTGCACGTCGGGTGGGATGTGGGCTTTGGGTCAGGAGGGCTGGCAGTAGGGGTCCAAGCTTTGGAAACGAGGCACGTTTCTTTCCTTAAGATAATCCTTATTTATTTTAAGGGTCTACGTGTCTATGCCAGTCATCATACAGATGACATGCGGGCCAGCAGCGGGTGTTGGCTCCCCTGGAACAGGAGTTAAAGGCAGTTGAGTAGCCTGAGGCCCGATGGAGACGCTGAGAACTCATCAGCAACAGTAGCAAGTGCTCTTAGCCGCTGAGTCCTCTCCCGCCTGATGGGCGTTTAGGGCCGCTCAGGCTGGGGAGAGGTGTAGAGTGGGAAAGCAAGCAAGAAGGAAACGAGCAGAGCATTGTACATGACCACGGCTCAAAACAGAGGCACTCTGGCTCCTGGAAGACAGGCGCACGCATCACTTAACCTTCCCAGATTCCAAATGGTGAGCTTTCTAGATTCTTCTTTCAGGAGGCAAAGAGTCGGTCGTCCCCCCCCCCCCCGTTACTGCACCCCTGCAGGGTCTCACAGCCCCACCCTAAGGGACTGTGAAAGTCAAATGCTCCACCTCTTGAAGTCTGTGATTGGCCAGGAGTCTTGAGGCGGACTCCTTCCCCCCTCTCTGATTGGCTTCTGTAGATCACTGAATTTCCTTCCTCACCCCTCCCTGAGTTTGTTTTACAAGGTTGAGACTTCCCAGGACCAGCCACACACAAGGCTGAGGTGATGTGTGGGGCAGGCAACAAAGGGCAGTGTTTCTGAACGCCTCGATCTGCGTCTGCAGTAGGAATCAATCCTCTGGGATCCTACAGCTCCAGAGACAGCAGTGTAAACGCAAAAGACGTAAACACCAACCGGCAGGGCTTCTCCAGGACCAACCAGGGTCAGCTGTGATTATCAGAAAGGCTCAGCCACAGCTCGGGGCCACATGAGGTCAGGACAGGAATGCGCGAGTAGCCCCACAGACACAGGAAGGGCCAGATAAGCTCCAGTTGTTTATTACAAAATAACGACTCCATATACAAAAGACACCTGAAACCCCAAACAGCCACGGTGGCCTGTACCCCCCCAGAGCCCCTCCCTCAGGCGGAAGGTCTCAGATTCGAAGGTCTCCAGACAGGAGGGCATTGTAGCGGGCAGGTGTGAGGGGCAGGTAGGCACCTTTGTCCTGGTCCAGAACATAGAGGGGGTCGGACAGTGCACTGGGGTCAAAGCCCTCGTTTGCCATCCTAACCTTCTGCTGTTTGAAGGTCTCAGTAGTGGCCAAAGACTCCTGGGGAGAGAAGGGTGTTTTCAGAGAGAGCTGGAGGAAATATCGTCTGTCCACTTAGCTCAGGTGAGTTGCCCGAGCTCTGCTTAGGGGCAGGTATGGGGGAAGGGGACATTATATAAAATTAAGGTGAGGTGGTAACAGAGAAAGGGAGCCAGGCCCTAAGGGGGAGGGGATAAGAAGGGAGATCAGTGGACGGGGCAACAGCTGCTGTCTCTTAGTAGAGGACTTGCCTGGCAAACATGCAGACCTGGATTCAACCATCTCAACCTGGGAACCATGCTGGGAGAAGGTGGAGAGGGGAGCACCTCTGGGACTCACTGGCCAGCCAATCTAACCTAACTGGTGAGCCTGTAAGCCGACCAGGACCCTGTGTCATAGGAGGCAGTGGGTTTTCTGAGGATGACACTCAAGGTTGTCCTCTGGCCTCTAACCATATCCACATGCACGTGCACACACACACACACACACACACACACACACACACACACACACACACACAAGATTAAAGGGAAAGACACAAGGAGCATGTGCCCATCAGGGAAGTGTCTTTTCATGGAGTTCCCTATGTGGGGTTCCTTGTGGGGTTAAGAACCACTAGCAGTTGCAGGTACATGAATGAGGAGCTGGGGCAGGAGCAGCCGGTTACCTGCAGCCTGAGGAATCGAGGTCGGGCATACGGTGGCAAGTTCTCGGAAACATGGGTGTAGAGCTGTACAAGATCCAAAGCCTGTGGGGGCCGCAGAGCCAAGGCCGCCATTCCTGCCCTGCCTTCATGCCCTGGTGGGTGCGGGAGACAGGTAAGCCCCGTGTTCCCTTGTGCCCAGACAGTGCTATGCGGGGTAACTCCTGCCTTTCATGTAAGCACCTGGTACCGTGACTCCATAGATGTTCACTTCCTGAAGGAAGTCCAGGGCCTCCAAGACCTCAGCCACTTCGGTTGTGGCCACATTCTCTCCCTTCCACCTGTTGGCAGAATGGGGAGGAACTGAGAGACGGGCGTTATGGGAGTGTTGCTGAGGAGATAACGACCTTAGGGGATAATGTGGCTGATGAAGTGAGAAAGAGATGGGGCTGGACATGGGAAGAGGAGGGGGACAGAGTTGGGCTGCTGAGGTTTGAGTCACTGAGTTTGGAAATCTGAGAAGATTGGGAAGTTACAGGGATACCTGAAGGTGTCTCCAGTACGATCGTGGAAGCGAAGAAAGCCTTGCTCATCACAGACTAAGAGGTCCCCAGTATTGAAGAAAATGTCCCCAGGCCGGAAGACATCCTTCAGCAGCTTCCCCTGGGCCAGCTCTGGAGCCCCAGCATAGCCCAGGAAAGGGGACTCCTGGCTCACTGGGGCCACCAGCAAGCCTGGCTCACCTGGAAGAATTACCGGGGCAAAGGGGGGTTACTCACCTGAACGCCAGGTGACACCCCCTTCTCAGATGCCAGCTTCACCTCCCGCCTAAGTACAAACCTGGAGACGCGGCCATGCAATGCCCCTGGGCATTCCGAATAGGTTCCCCTGTCATGACATCATATCGAATCAAGGAGAAGGGGAAGATGTGCTGGGGAGGGGAGAGCCACACTGGGTCATGTTAGCTTCCGCACGGAGCCTCTTTTCTCACCATCCCCCTTCTGCTCAGGGGGTTCTTGTGTCCACTCTGTTTCTCACCTTGTAGAGCCAGGAAGCACGCCCCACCGCACCCTGCTGTCCCGTGTAGTTGAAAGTAGCCACGTTGCCCTCTGTAGCGCCATACGTCTCCAGTATCTGCAGGGGTCCAAAGCGCCGTACAAACCGATCCCAGGTGTCTGGGCGCAGCCCACTGCCCACTGCCAACCGGACCTTATGGCCACATTCTGCCTTGCTCTGAGATGGTGAGAGGGAGACAGGGGCTCCAGCACCAAGCTTCCAGATCCCCAGAGTGAAGCCCTGTTCCCCATTCTCCAGAACCTCCTCCCGTTATGCTCCCTTTCTGGCAGGGGGCCGCGTCAGCCATGGGCTCCAGGTTTCCCCTCTCTAACTACCAGAAGTCTTGATGTCTCCTGTTGTCTGGCCTGCTCTGTAGCTACTCACCGGGGGTTGGTTGACCAGGTATCGGCACAGCTCCCCAATGTACTGGAACACCGTCACCCCGTGCCTCTGGCAATCCTCCCAGAACTGGCTAGCCGAGAACTTGGGTTTCAGCACCACAGTGGCCCCTACCAGAATCGGGAAAGAAGGGAGGGTCAAGAGAGGACTCTAGCCACTACTGCTCCCTCGTGTCTTTAGCAAGTGGAGTGGCCAAGTCCTTCCCCACTTGTGTTTGGTGAGGCTAATGTTCTCTTTCATTCTCTGGCATCTAGAGGCTGTTAACTGTGTAGCCTCCACAGCTGCTCAGACTGTGGCTCTGACTTGTGCCATGTTTCCTACTGTACCAGGAAGTCCTACAGTAGGGAATGCCTCCTTCTATCTAGGGCTCAGGAAAACTCCCAGACAAGGCAGGCGTAGAAGGTACTTCAGAACTTGCTAGAGCAGTGGCTCAGTGGCTTTCAACCTGTCCTTTGCAACTCCCTCAGGTCCCATATCAGATGTCTACATAACAACAAAATTGCAGTTATAAGGTAGCAATGGAATAACTTTTTTTTTTCTTTTTCTTTTTTTCGCAGCTGGGGATCGAACCCAGGACCTTGCGCTTTCTAGGCAAGCGCTCTACCACTGAGCTAAATCCCCAACCAGCAATGGAATAACTTTATGGTTTGGGGGTCACCACGCTGTGAGGAACTATGTTAAAGGGTGGCAGCATTAGGAAGGTTGATAACCACTGTACTAGAGGAATATGTGAGAGACTGAATAATGCCCAAGGAGAGAGACTAACCGATGCCCAAGCAGCCCACAATGCCCAGCAGGGAGCCAGACATGTGGTACAGTGGGAGTGCGAGGTAGATCACGTCCTCCTGGTGGACTCCACAAAGCTGGTAGAATCCCTGGCACTGTAGGACCTTCAGATGACTGACTCGAGCAGCCTTGGGCAGGCCTGAAGGGTGGCAAGACCGGCATAGTCAGGGAAAGGGTCTGAGCTGTGTCCTGGAAAAGTAGGTAGTTTGGGGACTGGAAGGAAAGAAGCTGTGCCTGGGATGGTGTCCAGGGTGACCTGAAAGTAAAAGAGCTCCCAGTCCTCTCCCCAGACCTTGCCACCCACTGCCTCAGTATCTGAGAAGTAAGGATTTTATCCAGTCCTCACCAGTAGTGCCAGAGGTGAAGATGTACAGGCAGGTGTCCATTATGTTCTGGGGGGCAGAGAGGTACCCCGGCACCGGCTCATCCACTTGGGTTGCTGCCTCCGACAGCAAATTGCTGATTCCAGCAAGATTAGTTCCAGGGCCCGTTGCCCATAGGTGGAGCCCCATGGCTCTCAAGGCCGGCAGGTCCGGCTCCAGGGATTCCAGGAACTCTACAAGGGTAGGCAAACCCAGCTTCAAGGCTCTCCAGCTACTCTAAAGCCTTCATCACCCGCTGGTTTGCACTGTCCTTGTGCAACGCTCTAGGGTAAGGGTAGCACTGTGGGGATCCCACGTCTTGCCTGAGACCTGTAATCCGACGGTTTAAGAATCCCTTGGGTTTAGTATATCTCTTCCCAAACCCAGGCCTCTTATCCCCACTCACTTTTGCACCTCAAGTCTAGGGACCAGGCACGCCCTCTCAGGCTCCCAGCCTTACCTGTGGCTAGCACGAGCGCGCTCGCACCGCAGCTGCGGAGGCAGTGCAGCAGGGGCCCTCGGCGTAAAGCACTGGGCACGAAGGCCGTGCGCAGGCCAGCTTTGGCCAGTCCGAACCAAAGCCATAGGAATTCCGGGCCAGCAGGGAGGAGCAGCGCCACAGTCGCCCCGGGTGCCAGAGGGGGCGCGGTCGTCCCTCCAGCAGCGGCGTCTCCAGCCGCAGGCGCCACGCGAGCGTCTTCCTCCCTGCTGCCCCTGCCCGAGCCTCGGCCGCCCGCGGTCCATCCCCGTGCGCGCAAGAAAGCACGAGCAATTCGGTTGCTCTCGCGCTCCGCCTCCGCGTAGCTGAAGCACCGTGCGCCGTAGATGAGGAAGGTGCGTGTCGGCTGCTCTCGGGCCAGGTGCGCTAGACGCCAGGCCAGGCTGCATCCGCCCTCAGGGCTCTCCGGGTCCGCGGCCGCTGCGGCCAGCGCGCGTGCTCGAAGGGCCCTTTTGCAGCGGAGGGCGCGAACTGTGAAGGCCAGGTCTGCCCGAAGCCAGCGCAGCTGAGGCCAGAGGTCTAACTTGAGCAGCAGAGGAAGCAACAAGAGTAAGGGCAGCAGCAGCAGGAGGGCCGCCATGGTGCCCTCTTCCTCTAGTTCGTCCCAGCAGCTCACATACACTCCAGGTGGTCCTTCCTGAAACACTGAGCCCGCCTAGGTTCGGCTCTGTAAAACCCTTCTTCTCCCGAACGTGGCGCGCGTGCGCCGGCACCCGCCCTTCCCACCCAGCTTCGGCGGTGTGGCGCGTGAGCCAGAAGTGCGAGTCGGGGGCGGCCCGGCCCTCCCCGCAACCCAGGCCCCGCCCTAGGCGCGCTCGCTCCGGGATTTGACTGCTGGTGGCCAGCAGCTTGTCGGGTCTGAATAGGTGCCTACCCTCCACCCTACAGCTGTGCATTTTCAGGGCCATCTAAGCTATTGGCTGGCGCTTAAGAGTCCTGGTCCAGGAGCCAGGGCATGCCTGACATTCATTCCTTTGGTTGTTCTTTGTCACCCGTGATGGGATGGTACCATTGCTCTCTTCCCAAGGAGACTGAAGAATCTGGCCCCTAGCCAGGTCGTTTCTGCAAGTCTGGGCAAGACAGCCAGATCCAAGTGCTGTCTCCAGCTACCAGCAGCAATAGCAACCCCCAGGGAATGGATGGGAGCCTGAGAATTAAGTAGGGGAAAGGTGGAGGCCAATCTGCAAGATTTGTAGGAGGCCCTCCATTTTAGGCAAGGATACAGTAATTGGGACCAGCCAGCAAATGCTTCCCATCCTGGTTTTAATCGGTGCATTGGAAACTGGGGATGGGAAGAGGAAGAAAAAGAGGCCTCTGGTGGTTTAGAGGTTCAAAAGTATTGGCTTTAAAGGAGCATGGATTCTCAGAAGAGGAAAATGTTCAGGCTGAATCAATGGAGTGTGCACACTAAACGTAGCCTTTACACCTCTCCTTGGCAAGGCATCAAATGTCCCTGGATAGGGAAGGTAAAAGCACGATCTGGGACTATTCCCTGCTGCTATATGGGGACAGTAAGCAGCTAGATTGGAAGAGTCTCCTGTCCCTGATATTTGAACTTTCATCCTCTCTCCTTCAAAACTCAACATAGAGCATCTTTCCCTGCCACCTTTGGAAATCGTGCACTCAATAAGAGGACAAGTACTAGCTTTTGGACCACAGAGGTTTCATGTGTGTGGATTATGTGGACGTTTGTGTGTGAGTGCACATGTGTATTCACGGGTATGGAGGCCCACAGTAGAAGTCAGGAATGCTCCTAGATCACGCTCCCTCCCATTCAGTGAGGGGGTGGCTCTCTCTCACCTGAACCCTGAGCTCTCTGACATTAGTGTAGCTAGCTAGCATCTGACTCCAGGGATCCAGTCTCTGCCTCTGAGCTCTGGGATCACAGGCAAGCCACCACATCAACCTAAGATGCACATGGGTTCTGGGATCAGAACTCTGGTCCTCATGCTTGTGTGGCAAGTGCTTTATCTACTAAGCTACCCCTCCTTACCCCTCCCCCACACCCCTAACGATGACATTCCTGAGAAGCAATGGGCAAGGCCAGCCTGCAGGGAGATGGTGCCAGCATCAGCTTCTAGGTGGAAAGGTTAGATGCCTGACTCACACTCTAGAGGGAAGGATATCGGGAGAGCAAAGCCAAGTCCCTCCTGGAGACATTGTGTAGGGGGAGAGGGGTACAAGTAGAGACATCAAATTTACACAAGATGAACACAGATGTCAACTCAGGCACAAAAGATGTTCTGGCTTGTTTCATTATCACTTAAAAACAATTTAAAACTCGATTATCTTTGCCAAAAGAAAAAGCAAAAACAGAACCACAGAAATCAGGCCATTTGACAGTTCTGAGGAACTTGCCTCCGGGACTCCCCTGGGCTCCGGCTCAGCTTGAAGTGCCAATGCTGGGCCAACCCAAGCATCCCAGGTGCAGCAAGAGCCTCTTACACTGTCATCAGGTTCTTTTCTGAAGGCTGTGGCATTTGCCCAGATGGGCACCGCCCACACCAGGTCAGATGCCCCTTTCACACTGGTGTAGTGACCGCCGTCCACAGACTACAAACGTCTGTTCAGAACAAATGCAGGCTGAAGGGAGGAAGCAGGAAGGAGTGCCCTCTCACACAGCATCTGCCGCCGTCCCAGCCTCTCTGCCCAGAAGCCTCTGCATCACTCCCTTCTCTGTCCAGTGGCTCTTTGGAGACTTGGGGAGGAGTCAGGGGCAAAGATCTTCCACCATGATCTGCTTCTGCACAGCGTCTGGCTGCTGTGAGTACCTACCAGTGGGAGCAGCAGTGGAGAGGGGTAAAAGGAGCTGGAGGCCCTGGGCTAAGAGGAGGGGTGGGGCTGCGTGGACGTTTCTCAGGCTGGGGCAGGGTGGGAATGCCAGGCCTCAGTCACTGTCAGAACCCACAGCAGAGGAGCCTTTTCGTTTTCGTTTGGTGGGCTTAGGCTTTGTGTCTTCTTCCTCCTGGAAGAAATGAGGGGGCAGGAGGGCATCACTGACCTGGGCAGCAGCTGGCCGCACCCCATCCCCCTCCTGTGCACTGGCTGAGAGGCTCACCGAGGCACTGCTGGAGCCTGACTCTTCTTCAGCATTGGGAGGCTGGGCAGCATTCTTTCGACTTCGAGGGCTGGACAGAGCTGCCTTCCGCCGGCTCTTGGGTGGCTTAGTGGAAGAGTCCTCGTATTCCTCCGCCAGGGAGAAGAGGTCACTGAACCTAAGAGATGGGACAGGCTTTCTGAGATGGGTATCCTTCCCAGGCCCCTCCCACTTCGACACCTAGTCCGGGGTCTTGCTGGTCATTAAGTTAACGTTCCCAGCAGACCTCCTCTCCCCAAAGCCCAAAGCAGAAGGAACTCACTTCATCTTGTGAGCCTCGTCACAGCTTGCCTGGACATGCTGCAGCGCCTGGAGGATTGGTGTCTGGCTAAAAACTACGGAAGGGAAGCACAGGTAATGTGTCAGGAAGCTGACTACATAGCACAGAAAGTTGCTGCTTCTGTGGGTTTGAGCAGTGGTCCTGGAATCTCATCCCTGCCCCAACTGGCTGTAGGGGATCAGAACCAGGGCAGCACCTCCCCCAAACTGGCCCAAGAGGAAGGGAGTAGGAAGAGAGGCCGCATACAGTTCTGCTTGGTGTTGGCTAGGTTGAGTCTTAGGTTGTCCAAGTGTTCCAGGATCTGTTCCAGGGTCAGCTGGGCCAGCTTGCTGCTAGAGCTTCTTAGGCTACATGGAGAGGCAGAGAGTCAAATACTCACTCCTCCAGTGTCCCTCCTTAGGTCAGAGATAGTCCTAAGTGTCGCAGTGTGGGGGTGGGGGGAAGGGGACTGAACAGGGTGGGACTTAGGGCTGGTGGTCCTGCATGTCACATGTCTTCAGGCCATCAGATGTCACCCACAAACCAGCCTGGTATAGGACTGGCAACCCACCATCCCTGGGCAGCAGTCAAGTGCCCACCTCTGCCTCTTGCGGGGAAGGCTGTTGTTCTTGATGAGCAAGGCCTTGATGTGCTCTGCAAGCAGCTCGTCGTGCTTCATGCACCAGTGCCTCAGGATGCTGGTGGTGAACTGGTCATCAGGATGGCAGGGCCGGCTCAGCACCATCTTCACCATCTCTTCACTGGGCCTACAGATCAAAGCACGCTGGGTCCATGCACGCACACACGGACGGCTCACTCGCCTTGGCAATGGCTGCAGTGAGTGTCACTTCCTGATATCCCAAACCCCAGCCTCCTGGCCCTGTGGCTTCCTGCTCTCATATCCCTCTCCCCTTCTCTCTGGGCCAAGGAATGCCTGGTTCCATTCTCTGTAGAAGGCAGAGGAGAAGTGAGATTCTTCAGCTTCTGCAGTGGTAGGAGGCAATGCTACAGTCCCCACAAGGCCCTCCCCAACACCTCAACTTCTCTAGGGTCTCTGCAGCTGGCTCGTCTGTCGGGGTGATGAAGGCCGCTGTGGTCCCTTGCCCTGACCCTTCCCTCTGGAGGTGTGTGAGGAATAAAGGGCAGGCAGGGCAGGAAACAGGGATGCTCCGTCCCTGCCTCCCCCTCTGAGGGCAGGGAAGGCAGACAGCCACGGCTATGGAGAAAGCATGGTCCAAGTGCCACCAAGAACTCACTTCTCTCTTCGAAGCTGAAGCAGGAGACAGGACAGGGCCTCTGGGTGCTCTGTGGGGAGGAGAGAGGTGTTCAGGGCAATCTATCATTTCAGGAGGAAAGGTGCCTCTCCCACTCCTCCAGGCAACAGCCACTGAAAGAACAGTTTTGACAGAGAACCTGGAAGACTCTACGCCTCACTGCAGCTGCGAGGCCTGGTCCTCTGTTCAGAGAAGGCCTGTAGGGCCACCTGCAGAGCGCAGCATGTCTTGGAGGGGAGGAGGGGACTGGATGCATTCTCTTGGAAGTCTGAAGGCTTCACCTTCTCTCCTCCACAGCCTGTGGTTCCACTCACCCTTGTATTTGAGGTGCTGTAGAATAGGGATGACAGTCTCCAGAGGGATGTTGTGGGCAAGGAAGAGCTGCCAGGCACAATACTGCTCAAAGGTTTCCCAGTCCAGGCTCTGAACTGAAAGAGACACAAGAAACTCGTCTGTCTGTCTGTTTTTGTCTGTCTATGTCTGCCTGCCTGCCTGCCGTCTCTTGCACATGGCTAGCCCCCTGACTAGTAATATCCCAAACAGATGGAACCGAATCTAGATCCTGTCTGTTTGCAGTGCACATGGACTACTGTGTCTCTGGAGGATGCCTGCATCCCCAACCACCCAGGGCCAGAGAGATGAGGGGTTCTGCCTTTCTGTGCTACAGAGTGATGCACGGACATCAGATGCCATGGTATTCTACTTCTCCCCGTCCTACCCGACAACCACTTTCCTGTCACTGCTAAACATGGTTGATGTCCCTCTCCTCTCCTAGGTGTCTGAAGACCTAGTTACTTACTGAGTATGTTGAGGACTGAGTCCTTCCGGAACATGACCAGGTTCCCCATCATCACATGGCAGACTAGCTCCTGGAGCTGGGCAGAAGGGAACATCAGACCCATTAGCTCTAAGAGAGGCCAAGGGGCAGGAGGGGAAGGCATGACACAAGATTTTGAAGGGTGAAGGGGTCAGGTACAACAGCAATAGGCTTGTAGGGGAACAGGCCTGTTAAGGAAAAAACTACCCACACGCTGATGTCAGAGAGAACAGGAATCTCCCCCATCTGGTGAGCTAGGCCCAAAATGAAAAGACCCTGGGAGGCTGAGCTCTGACCCAGTGTGGGCAGGAAAAGGCAAAGGAAGGATTCTCAATGCTGAGTCCCTCTCTTGAGTGGGAACTGAGTAGACACGAGTAGAAATGAGACACACCCATTCAGATATGGACCTATGCAAAGCTATAATCCCTAGGGGTCCTGTGCATGGTCAAGAAGAAATGGCCCAAACATTTTTATTATGAGCTGAAGGGAAAGCCAGGCAAGAGCAAAACACATGACCAAGCATGCAGGCACACACAGACACCTGCCCGCCCTCAGCCTTCCCTGAGCAAACATGAACTTCCAGAGAACATGGAGAGCTACCAGGGAGGATGGGCTCGACCCCAGCCTCTCCTGAACTCTGCTTGCCCTTCCTAGCCCTAATGGCCTAAATGGCACCCACATGCAGTGGGAGGCGGGAGTGTCTGAGGAATGTGGGTTTTCAGGTACAGGCCTAGGGAGAGAACACGGACCTTCATTTCCCAAGTCCTGCCTGCCAGGCCCTGTTGGAAACATCAAAGCTCAACGTTTACCTGTGCAGAGTCAATAACAGCCACTATCATGTTCAGCAGCTCCCCACTCCTTAAGGTTTCATCTGGAAACTATGGAGAAAAAGAAAGGGCAGGAGTGTGGGCCAGATCCTTGGCTCTCATCTAGCCTGTCCCACCCCTTATCATTAACTAGGGTTCTGGTTCTGCACAGAACCAAACAGCTACAAATCTGGGGATTTAAGCCTTATGAACCCCAGGCTTCAGTATCTGTGTGTGTCCATCATGAGCAGACTGTGTTTGAAAAGAGGAATGGTGTGTGCTTGCACACACAGTAAGGTACACGGGTTCTTGTGCAGATGAAGATCAGAGAGGGGGATACCACTAGACCCCTCCTCCCTCCCTCCTGGCTGTGGTCACAGTTCCTCCTGCCATGCCCACACCCTGAGTCCTCATTTCTCTCTTCCTGATACTCCCTCCCTCATCAGGGAAATGAAAGTGAGACTCCACTACAGAGGACAGGCCTCTTAGTCATCAAAGGGGGCTTGGGAATCTTTCTGGTTTAAGAGACCTATCTTGGTCCAGAAGATAGAGTTAACCCTGAGAATCCAAGCCGATAGACAGGTAATGCTCACATCACAGCTGAACCAGAGTTAAGATCTGAAAAGAGCTCCAGCTTATAACAGAAATGAAGGAAGACAGCCATGCTATGGGAAGCAATGACACTAAAGTAGGTGGGCACATGGGAGACAGCTCAAGAGCACAGAGTAAGTCAGGCAGGGTGGCTCACGCCTGCCCGCCCAGCACTTGTCTGTCGTCAGCCTGGGCTTCACAGTGAATGCTCAGGGTCACAGAATGAGACTGTCTCAAACAAACAAACAAACAAACAAACCAAAAAACACCCCCCCCGCCCCCAGAATGTGAACTAAGGTTGGGTCACTCCCTGTAATCCCTGAACTGCTGCCGTCCCCCACCCCACATGGGCCCTTGTGGAGGCACTGACCTCTGTGTAGATGGAAGGCGTGAGGTGGCATAGCAGCCGCACATCATCCTCTTGGCAAGCCTTCATGTCCATCATTAGACAGGTGTGCAGGTCACCCAGCTGGGTAGCCTGGGCAAATGACTCGTACAGGTTCATCTTCCCTGCGGCGGCTTTGCTGCAAAACCAGTTGGGCCTAAGCCAACAGTGCAATCCAGCACTGGGGCCTCAGACATCCCCAGGGAGGTGCCCATTCTACCTTGCATGGACCTCACCTTCCTCCTTATCTTCTCCAAGGGCCCAGCAATTTTGCAGCCAGGAGACACTTTTTCTCCCCCCAGTGCTGGCTTTTGTTTTGTGTTCCTTTTTATTTAGACATGCCTCACTACTAACCCTGGCTGACATAATGACTCGCTTCATGTACATCAGGCTGGCCATAAACTTCTGGAGATCTACCTGCCACTCTCTCCCAAAGAAGCTAGAATTAAATATGTCCATCACCATGTCCAGATTCCCCAATGCTCTAACCATCATCAGTGAGTGGATTATCTCCTGAGAGCAGAGAGAAGGACTCCTGTCCTGCCAGGAGTAGCAACTGACACCATATACAAAGTCTAAATTAGACCTGAGGCTTAAATGTATGAACTAAAACCATGTGTCTCGCAGACAAGTGCATTCGCAAAGCTAGGCCTACTGGTACAGACTTGTATTCCAGCACTCAGGAGGATCTTTGAAGGCTCTTGAAAACCTGTCTCAAAATGAAACAAATCCTCCAAGTAGGCCAGTCAGTGCTTGGGAGGCAGAGGCAAGATGATCAGGAGTTCAAAGTCATCCTTACCTACAAAGCAAGCTTGAAGCCAACTTCAGGTATGTAAGACCATCTCAAAAAGCAATAAACTGCTCTCTGTACCCAAATACTGTGTGGGAGACAACTGGACTCTCAGAAGTGTAGACAATCTTGAGAGCTCAGGGGAGACAGCCACTTCTGCCCACTTCTGTTCCTCTTGCCTTGTGCCCTCTGGATACAGGAACCTAGGAGCAGTCAGTGGCAGGAACCTTCTGGTTTCTGCCCGCACCTGGAACTGAACTGAACCGGTCCCATAAATCTCTGTACCCAAATCTCATGGGGGAAGAGAGCTGAACTCTCAGAAGTGCAGACAATCCTGAGACCTCAGGGGGAGACTGTCACTTTTGCTCACATTCCTGACCCAAGAGGAACCTGCCTAGTGCTCTCTGGATACAGGGACCTAGGAGCAGTCAGGGGTAGGACCCCTCCAGTTTCTGCCTGCACCCAGAGCTGAAAGCCAGTCGCTAGGAGCACCAACACACCCGAGAGCAGAGGTAAGACCAACCCTTCTGCTCCAAGTGACCCGCGTGGAGGCCTCAGGTCACACAAACACAGGAGTATCTCTCTGTTCCAGATCCGGCTGAAAGAAAACAGGTCTACAGGAGCTAAGACACAGGCTTACAGGAGGGTCAAGCCACTGTCAGAGACAGCAAGACCAGCTGGCACCAGAGACAACCAGATGGTGAGAGGCAAGCACAGGAACCTAAGCAACAGAAACCAAGGCTACTTGGCATCATCAGAGGCCAGTTCTTCCACCAAAGCAAATACGGGATATCCAAACACACTGGAAAAGCAAGATTTGGATTTAAAAATCACATCTCATCATGATGATAGAGGACTTTAAGAAGGACATAAATAATTCCCTTAAAGAAATAAAACACGGGCTAGGGAGATGGCTCAGCGGTTAAGAGCACTGACTGCTCTTTCAGAGGTCCTAAGTTCACTTCCCAGCTCACAACCATCTGTAATGAGATCCGATGCTCTCTTCTGGTGTGTCTGAGGACAGCAACAGTGTACTCATATACACAAAATAAATAAAATAAATTAAAAAAAAAAGAAATAAAACACAGGTAAACAAGAAGAAGCCCTTAAAGAGGAAACACAAAAATCCCTTAAAGAATTACAGGAAAACACAACCAAACAGGTGAAAGAATTGAACAAAACCATCCAGGATTTAAAAATGGAAATAAAAACAATAAAGAAAGCACAAAGGGAGCCACCCCTAAGACTGAAAACCTAAGTGAAAGCATCACCAACAGAATACAAGACATCGAAAAGAGACTCCCACGGGCAGAAGATACCACAGAAAACATGGTCAAAGATAATATAAAATGCAAAAGCCCCTAACCCAAAACATACAGGACTCAATGAGAAGATCAAACCTAAGGATAACAGGTATAGAAGAGAGCGAAGACTCCCAACTACAGGGTCAGTAAATATCTTCAACAAAAATCATAGAAGAAAACTTCCCTAACTAAAGAAAGAGATGCCCATAAACATACAAGAAGCCTACAGAACTCCAAATAGATTGGAGCAGAAAAGAAACTCCTCCCGTTATATAATAGTTAAAACACCAAATGGACAAAACAAAGAAAGAATATTAAAAGCAGTAAGGGGAAAAGGTCAAGTAACATATAAAGGCAGACCTATCAGAATTACACCAGACTTCTCACCAGAGACTAAGAAAGATCCTGGAAGGATGTCATACAGACCCTAAGAGAACACAAATGTCAGGCCAGGCTACTATATCCAGCAATATATCAATTAACATAGATGGAGAAACGAAGATATTCCATGACAAAACCATATTTACACAATTATCTTTCTACAAATCCAGCCCTACAAAGGATAATAGATGGAAAACTCAAACACAAGGAGGGAAACTACATCCTGGGAAAAGGAAGAAAGTAAGCTCCTTGCAACAAAACCAAAGGAAGAGACACACATAAACATAATCCCACCTCTAAAAAAAAAATAATGGGAAGCAACAATCACTACTCCTTAACATTTTTTTTTTTTTTTTTTTTTCGGAGCTGGGGACCAACCCAGGGCCTTGTGCACTAGGCAAGCGCTCTACCACTGAGCTAAATCCCCAACCCCTCCTTAACATTTCTTAACATCAATGGACTCAATTCTACAAAAAAAAAAAAAAAAAGACATAGACTAACAGACTGGATACATAAAGAGAACCCAGCATTTTGCTGCATACAGGAAACATAACTCAGTGACAAAAACAGACACTACCTCAAAGTAAAAGGCTGGAAAAAATGTTTCCAAGCAAAATGGTCCCAAAGAACCAAGATGGAGCAGCGATTCTAATATCAAATAAAATCAACTTTTCAACCAAAAGTTATCAAAAAAGATAAGGAAGGACACTTCATATTCATCAAAGGAAAAATCCACCAAGATGAACTCTCAATTCTGAATATCTATGCTCCAAATACATGGGCATAAGAGAACCTTTACTAAAATTCAAAGTACACATTGCACCTAACACAATATAGTGGGAGACAACACCTCATTCTCATCAATGGACAGATCATGGAAACAGAAACTAAACAGACACACAGTGAAACTAACAGAAGTTATGAACCAAATGGATTTAACAGATATCTATAGAACATTTCATTCTAAAACAAAATAACATACCTTCTTCTCAGCACCTCATGGTACCTTCTCCGGGATTGACCACATAAATAATGGGTCACAAAACAGGCCTCAACAGATACAAGAAGATTGAAATAATTCCATGCATTCTATCTAATCACCATGGACTAAGGGGAGGGGGGTCTTTAATAACAACAAAAATGACAGAAAGCCCACATACCCATGGAAGTCGAACCACACTCTATTCAATGACAACTTGGTCAAAAAAGAAGTAAAGAAGGAAATGAAAGACTTTTTAGAATTTAATGAAAATGAAGACACAACATACCCAAACTTATGGGACACAATGAAAGCAGTGCTAAGAGGAAAACTTACAGTTCTGAGTGCCTCCAAAAAGAAACAGGAGAGAGCATATGTCAGCAGCTTGACAGCACACTTAAAAGCTCTAGAACAAAAAGGAGCAAATGTACCCAAGAGGAGTAGAAGGCAGGAAATAATCAAACTCAGGGCTGAAATCAATGTAGAAACAAAAAGAACTATACAAAGAATCAACAAAACCAGGAGCTGGTTCTTTGAAAAAAATCAACAAGCTAAATAAACCCTTAGCCAGACTAACCAGAGGGCACAGAAAGAGTATCCAAATTAACAGAATCAGAAATGAAAGGGGAGACATAACAACAGAATCTGAGAAAATTCAGAAAATCATCAGATCCTATTCCAAAAGCCTATATTCAACAAAACGAGAAAACCTGGATGAAATGGATAACTGTCTAGACAGATACCAGGTACCAAAGTTAAATCTGAATCAGATAAACCATCTAAACATTCCCATAACTCCTAAAGAAATAGAAGCAGTTATTAAAAGTCTTCCAACCAAAAAAAAAAAAAAAAAAAAGCAAAGCCCAGGACCAGATCAGTTTAGTGCAGAATTCCATCAGACTTTCATAGAAGACCTCATACCAACACTGTCCAAACTATTCCACAAAATTGAAACAGAAGGAGCACTACCCAATTCCTTCTATGAAGCCACAATTACTCTTATACCTAAATCACACAAAGACCCAACAAAGAAAGAGAACTTCAAACCAATTTCCCTTATGAATATCAATGCAAAAATATTCAATAAAATTCTCGCAAATCGGGGTTGGGGATTTAGCTCAGTGGTAGAGCGCTTGCCTAGCAAGTGCAAGGCCCTGGGTTCGGTCCCCAGCTCCGAAAAAAAAGAAAAAAGAAAAAAAAATTCTCGCAAATCGAATCCAAGAGCACATCAAAACGATCACCCATCATGATCAAGTAGGCTTCATCCCCGGGATGCAGGGATTCTTCAATGTACAGAAATCCATCAACGTAATCCACTATGTAAACAAACTCAAACAAACAAAAAACCCCCCCACATTATCATCTCATTAGATGCTGAGAAAGCATTTGACAAAATTCAACACCCCTTGGAAAGATCAGGAATTCAAGGCCCATACCTAAACATAGTAAAAGCAATATACAGCAAACCAGTAGCCAACATCAAACTAAATGGAGACAAACTTGAAGCAATCCCACTAAAATCAGGGACTAGACAAGGCTGCCCACTCTCTACTTATTCTATATAGTACTCGAAGTCCTAGTCAGAGCAATCAGACAACAAAAGGAGGTCAAAGGGATACAAATGGGAAAGGAAGAAGTCAAAATATCACTATTTGCAGATGATATGATAGTATACTTAAGTGACCCCAAAAGTTCCACCAGAGAACTACTAAACCTGATAAAACAACTTCAGCAAAGTGGCTGGGTATAAAATTAATTCAAACAAATCAGTAGCTTTCCTCTACTCAAAGGATAAACAGAATGAGAAAGAAATTAGGGAAATGACGCCCTTCACAATAGTCACAAATAACAAGTCTCTGAAGAAAGAAATTGAAGATCTCAGAAGATGGAAAGATCTCCCATGCTCATGGATAAGCAGGATTAATAGTAAAAATGACCATTTTGCCAAAAGCAATCTACAGATTCAATGCAATCCCCATCAAAATTCCAACTCAATTCTTCATAGAGTTAGAGCAATTTTCAAATTCATTCGGAATAACAAAAAACCTATGATACTGAAAACTATAGTCAACAATAAAAGACCTTCTGGGGGAATCACCATCCCTGACCTCAAACAGTATTACAGAGCAATAGTGATAAAAACTGTATGGTATTGGTACAGAGACAGGCAGGTAGATCAGTGGAACAGAAAGACCCAGAAATGAACCCATACACCTATGGTCACATGATCTTTGACAAAGGAGCTAAAACCATCCAATGGAAAAAAGATAGCATTTTCAACAAATGGTGCTGGTTCAACTGGAGGTCAGCATGTAGAAGAATGCAGATTGATCCATGCTTATCACCCTGTACCAAGCTTAAGTCCAAGTGGATCAAAGACCTCCACATCAAACCACATACACTCAAACTAATAGAAGAAGAAGTGGGGAAGAGCCTCGATCACACGGGCACTGGGGAAAATTTCCTCAACAAAACACCAATGGCTTATGCTCTAAGATCAAGAATTGACAAATGGGATCTCATAAAACTGCAAAACTTCTGTAAGGCAAAGGACACTGTCATTAGGACAAAACGGCAACCAACAGATTGGGAAAAGATCTTTAACAATCCTAAGTCAGATAGAGGGCTAATATCCAAAATATACAAAGAACTCAAGAAGTTAGACTCCTGAGAGCTAAATAACTCTATTAAAAAAAATGGGGTACAGAGCTAAACAAATAATTCTCAGCTGAGGAATATTGAATGTCTAAGAAGTACCTAAAGAAATGTTCAACATCCTTAGTCATCAGGGAAATGCAAATCAAAACAACCCTGAGATTCCACATCACACCACTCAGAATGGCTAAGATCAACAACTCAGATTACAACAGATGCTGGCGAGGATGTGGAGAAAGAGCAACACTCCTCTATTGGTGGGATTGCAAACTGGTACAACCACTCTGGAAATCAGTCTGGAGGTTCCTCAGAAAATTGGACATTGCACTACCTGAGGACCCAACTATATACCTCTTCTGGGCATATACCCAAAAGAGGCTCCAACATACAACAAAGACACATGCTCCACTATGTTTACACCAGCCTTATTTATAATAGCCAGAAGCTGAAGAGAACCCAGATGCCCTTGAACAGAGGAATGTATATAGAAAATGTGGTACATCTACACAATGGAGTACTACTCAGCTATCAAAAACAATGACTTCATGGATTTCATAGGCAAATGGATAGAACTAGAAATAACATCCTGAGGGAGGTAACACAATCACAAAAGAACACACATGGTATGTACTCACTGATAAGTGGATATTAGCCCAAAAGCTCAAATTACCCAAGATACAATCCACAGACCACATGAAGCTCAAGAAGAAAGACAACCAAAGTGCAGATGTTTCAGTCCTTCTTAGAAGGAGGAACAAAATATTCATAGGAGGAAATATGGAGACAAAGTTTGGAGCAGAGACTGAAGGAAAGGCCGTCCAGAGACTACCCTACCTGGGGATTGAGCCCATACATATATACAGCTAGACAATATTGATGAAGCCAAGAAGTGCATGCTGATAGGAGCCTGATATAGCTGTCTCCTGAGAGGCTCAGCCAGAAAGTGACAGATACAGGGGCGAATGCTAGCAGCAACCCATTGAACTGAGAACAGGGTCCCAGTTGGAGGAACCAGAGAAAGGACTGAAGGAGTTGAAAGGGCTTGCAAACCCACAAAACAATACCAACCAACCAGAGCTCCCAGGGACTAAACCACTACCCAAAGAGTACACATGGACAGACACATGGCTTTAGCTACATATGTATCAGAGGATGGCCTTCTTGGGCACCAATGGGAGGAGAAGCCCTTGGTCCTGCCAAGGCTGGACCCCCCCCAGTGCAGGAGAATGTCAGGGCAGGAAGGCAGGAAGTCAGGAATGGTTGGGGAGGGGAACACCCTCATAGAACAAGTGGAGGGGTTGGGATAGGGAGCCTATGGATGGGAAACTTGGAAAGGGAATAACATTTGAAATGTAAATAAAAAATATTCAATTAAAAAAAAAAAGCAATGAACTAAGCATGGTGGTGTAGACCTTTGATTCCAGCACTCTGGAGGCAAAGGCATGTGGATCTCAGAGTGGTATAGAGTTGAGTTCTAGGATGACCAGGGCTAACCCTGAGTCTTTCTCTCTACAGAGAAACCTTGTCCTAAAAAAACAAAACAAAACAAAACAAAATAAAAACAAATAAAATAAGCAACAACAAACCAAAACATCAAGAAATGAAATCTCATATGTTGCTGGGGATGTGAAGAAGTTGTAGTTGTGGCTACTTTGGAAAACAGTTTGGTTACTCCTCACCAGTGCAAAAACAAAGTAACTCCATGGCCCAGTAGCCAGTGCCGTTCTTGTCCTGAGTATATATTCAAGCCACTGGAGAATATATGTGCACAATAACTGTAAACCGGTAATCACAGAAGCTGCATTCACAAATGTACAAAACAGACCTAAAACATGTTGTGTATCTGGACATTAAAAGATATCCTGCAAGGGATAAACAACGGCCAACAGAACACCCCAGACACAAATGTGGGAAACACTGCTGAGCCACAGGAAGCACATGCTCCCCTAGTCTGTTGATATGGAGCTCAGGCCCTAACTCCATGCTTGCACTGTAGTAATTGAGTTATAACATGACCCAGCTCCTGCCTTGTGTTTTTGTTTTGGCAATACAGGGTTTCTCTGTGTCGACTGAGAGCTGTCCTGGCTGGCCTCCATTTCAGAAATCCATCTGCCTCTGCCTCCCAAGTGCTAGTGTGTGTCACTATCACCCAGCAGGACTTTTTTTTGGGGACCCAGGATCTAACACAGACCAGGCTGGCCTCAAACATACTCTGTAGGACTGGCAAGACTGCCCAGTGGGTAAAGACATTTGTTATGCAGGTTTTCTGCATTTGATCACCAGAACCCATTTATAAACGTAGGAGAGGCTCCACACAAATAAGGGGGTGAGAGTAGGGGGTGTCCTATGGTACATAAGACTGGCCTTGAATTCCTGATCCTTCTACTTCTATATCCAAGTCCTGTAATTACAGAGGTCTACCACAACTCCTGGAAGAATCATATACTTGTCCAGGCCTTGTGGAACTGGCCTGTCATCCTAGATACTTGGGAAGCTGAAGCAAGAGGATCACAAGTTCAAGATCTGTTTGGGCTATTTAGCAGGCTTAGAGGCAGCCTGGCAACTAGTCTGGGTCTAGTAGTAAATGACTGCAGTCCCAGCACTTAGGAGGCTGAGGTAGGAGGATCAGGAGCTTGAAGACCTACCTAGGCTACATGAAACAAACAAACAAACAAACAAACAAACAAACAACCCCACCAAAGAGGCTTACTATACAGCTCAGTAGCTCTGCCCTCTGCTGCAAAACTGAGTAAGGACCACCAGCAAAGCACTCAATGTATGTCCTGTTTTGATATGAAATATATCCCCTCAAAGGTCATGTGTATCCAATCACTGGTGCAACTGAATCCTTTTCGGTCTTGACAAGAATCTCTCCTGCTTCCACCTCCAAAATGCTGAGACTGCAGATTAGAACCCGAGAATGCTGATGGGTTCACGATTTGATAGCAATATTGGAAGGCAGTGGATTTCCTGGAGCCTGTGGTCTCATTGGAGGCACTAGGGCATGTATTCAGAAGGTATTATTTCTGGCCCATCTCTGCCACACAATCTTCTGTTTCAAATTGAGCAACTTCCTCTGCCACATGCCCACTACTATGGTATTCTGACTTACTGCAGGCCTAAAAGAGTAGATCCAGCTGACCCTGGACTGCGATGTTTGAAACCAGGAGTCAGCATAAATCTTTCCTCTTTAAGTTTCCCTTAGTGTGTCACAGTGATGAAAAACTTACTAACACAAGATATATGGGCCCTGGGTTTAACCCTTAGCCCCAGAATGAACAAACAAAAGATAATGCTGCTGCTGACAGCCAAAGAGGGGAGGGGTTGGTGTGCATGCGTAAGAGGCTGGTTCTCTGGAGTGCCCCAACTCCACGTGGAAGATAGAGATCACACCTACCTTGCCCTCAGGTAGTAAAGCAGGTGGTAGCCAATCTTGGGCTGCTTTTGGTACAGCTCGGAGAGAAGGTCCAGAAGCAGCGAAAAGCTGCTGTTGTCCTCCTGCATCTGGCACAGGTTCCTAGATGGGATAGAAGGACATCACCTAGCACAGGCTCTCCTAAGGTGTGAATGGCACAGAAAGTGTTGCCTACCCATCGAATACCTTTTCCCCCCAGAGGAACCCCAGAACCCAGGGCCAGGATATCTGTGCACTGTCAGGGAAGATGGAAGGCAGACAGCTCTTTGGCTAAGTGCTTACCTAAATATTAGGTACAGAGGCTTCCCTACTGATTCCTCCAGGGACCTAGAAGAGGAAGGCTGTATGTGAGAATCTACATGAAGGGAGAACACCTAAAGGCAGGTAACATGGAAGACCTGACATCCTGCCTACTCATATCCAAACAAAGGCAAACTTCCTGCTACTAGTGCTTTGTAACAGAGAAACAAGTTTCCAACAGAGAAACACAATTTGAAGATGTTATCCTCACTGTGGATGAGACTCCTGACTGGCAAAGTCTAGGCTAGGGTCTACTGCCCAGTACTCTCAGGGTCCATTGGTATTTGTAAGCATGGAAACACCAAGTAAAGAGGATTTTTCTCAAGTCTATAGCAAGGTGTGCTTAAGGATCTGGGCTGGAAGAGCACACTCCAGCTTCTGAGATATCAGAGATGAGCCTTACTCTTCAGTGACCTCTTCAGGCAGCACCTCCCCTCGGAAGTGGGCCTTGAAGAGCTCCTGTAGGCAGGAAGCAAGGACAGACAGCTGCTCCGAGTCAAAGTCTTCCTGGTGACAAGAGGGAGGAGAGATATCATGACGCAAACCCAAACTTCACTGATCCCACCTGCCCAGAACCTTTGCTGGCCCCACCTGTGTCTACCTCCCAGAACTCCTCTGGTCCCTGCCTCAGAAGGGTTCATCTGGGGAAGGGAAGGTGGAGCTCACTTCCCAGTGAGGCCTGCCTAAGGAGTTATAAGGTGGGAAGGATTGTACTGCATTGTCCCTAAGGACGAGGTTCCCTCTTACCTCCAGGACCTGATCCACAATTTCCTGCATGACCTCACACTGGGCCTCTGTATCACTACAACATAAAAGTGAGAGAAAATTAGTAACAACAGGTGAGACACATCCCAAGGTATATACATGCACATACAGACTACAGAGGAGCTGTGAGCTCCCACTCATAGGGGAGACTTCTGGACAGCATATGCTGCTCTGTGGGCAGAGGTCCAAAGAAGAGGAAAATCCCCACCTGCCCTGCTCCAGACTCTAGAATACAGAGAGCGGGGCCCCAAGGTGTTAGGGAATGGGAATACCCTATTCCCAGCCTATGCTCCCTGACATCAGTCAAAGACATTTCCCATGAGCCCTTAACACTCCCTCCATACCCCACCATCCACCCATACCACCTAGGTAGTAGGAAGCTCCTGGACTGGGCCTCCGAGGGTGGGAGCAGGGTTTGTACCCACCTTCCCTTCTGCAGTTGCAGCACTTTGTCCCTTAGGGACTCATCCAACTGATCAAGGTAAGGGGTGACATCAACTGGCTCCTCCACAACAGTCTCCTTGATGGGGTGGAAGCGAAATTCTCTCTTCTTCCCTGAGGATGGTTGTCAGACTTTAGCACCAGAGACGGTTCCCATGACTGCCTGCTCCTTCCTCATAGCTCTCGCAGTGAACCTGCCCTCTCGAGGTGCTGAATCCCCGACTATACACAGGTCCCAGCTCATACCTACAAATGGGCAGGACCACTGTACCCTCCTGCCTTTAGTGTTCAATGCTAAGCTCTGTACCACTGAGCCTCATCCAGTAATAAACAAAACTCACTCTCATGGTCAAAAGAGGTGGGATAGAAAGACTGCAGGGAGGCTACCTGTGAGATAGGCCTCTTGGGCTGCCACAACTCACACACACACTCCCAATGCTAACCTTACCTTTGCTATTAAGATCCTCCTCATCATCACTGAAGGCTGCCTCTGCATTGTCATAGCAACTCTCATCCTTATCTGACAGATGGTTGTCCATTTCCATGGAAACAGGCTCTTCAATTTTGACTTGTGAGTAAAGAGAAAAAGACTCCTGATAGCCTCTTGTGCTCCCCAGTATACCAGATGCTTCTGGAAATGAGGCTAGTGGGCAGGTGGGAGAATACAGAGTTTATGCCCTAAATGGTACACTGCTGGAAAGAAGGACAAACTTGCTTTCTCAAGTTCTCTGTGACCCACCCAGAGGAAGGGACAGCATAAGATATGACTTTTTCATGCTAGCTCAGGTAAGTGATGATCCAGGCACAGTCTTTTTCTTTTCTGAAACAGGGTTTATGCATCTCAGGTTACCCCTGACCCCCTGATCTTCCTGTTTCCACCTCCTATGCACCAAGATTATAGGCGCACATCACCGAGCTCAGCTCTGGGGACATTTATTAGTGTTCTTTGATTTAAAGCCAAGTTGGAAAGTAGTGCTTGGCTTAAGCCCTTATTCCAAAACAAAAAATTACGGCAGCCAGTCTGGCAGTTGAAGAGCTCTGATGAAGGGCATGGACTAAGGACTGGATGAGAGGTGATGGGCAAATATCAGGGAGGCGAGCATCTCAAGAAAGACCACCAAGGGAAAAGTCAGAGAGCAACAGCAGCAAGTGGGATTTCAATTAAGGCTCTGTGGGGAATCCATACCTTCCACAGGAGGGGAGGGTGAGCTGCAGAACTCAGGAAACTTCTCTCGAAGCATGGACCGAAGCTCTTTATCCAATTTAGGGTTATCAAACAGGGGAGCCAAGTGTCTAGTAGAGAACACAGATGAAGGTCAACATGAGACATGGTGCTAACTCAGCATGAACACAGACATATCGACCAGCACAACTCTGCCACCTTCAGACCCTTCCGAGTCAACAGGGGGCAGGAAGGCCTTTGAAGCCTTGGTAATATGGCAAGTTAGAAGCTCCTGTGTCGAGAGGGCATCAGTCTTTCCACCAATCAGTAGGAGGTAAAGACAGCACTTCTTACAGCTGTCAAGGGAGGGAGTCAGAAGCGGTGTGCCTACCTGAATGGCGTCTTACCTAAAGGGACTGGGACCTAACAAACAATGGGAGAATCCCCTACCCCTAACACACAAATTCCTTACGCCAAGACTCGTTTCTCCACAATGTGGTTGAGAGAAGAAAAGACGCCCTGCCGAACGTGACCTTCCAGCGGTGGGTAGAAGTTAGGGATGATCTGCAAGGGAAGAAGTGGACGGATAACTACAGTGTTTTGCTGGACTAGAACTAAAATCTATTTTGGTTTTAGTCAAGGGGACTAAAAGTGAGACAGTATGGTTACAGAAAGGGCTACAATATTCTTGATTACTCCAGGCTATGAAGATAGGATCCTTGGATTAGGCTCAGTTGCTCCTAAAATACATTAGATTCTATCTTGAGTCATCATCTTGCAGTTGAGAAGCCTTCTGGTAACAGGGTCAGTTCCACTGGAGATCGTGTGCTCTAACTCAGGTCCAGGACTAGAGTAGAGCACACTGGGAAGACCGAGTCACTGGGAGATTAGTATGGAATCCAACACTGCTCATTCACAATAGGGCAGAGAGCCAGAGTACTTACTCGGCACATGAAGTCCAGGAGCGTGGCAGTGATGGCTGGGTGGGGCTTCATGGAGTGATGCATGACCAGAATAGCTGGCTCTAGAGAACATGAAATAAAATATATGGTTCCCCAGCATCAGACACCATTTCCATGTCTACTAATGGTGTCTCAGTGTATATGAAGCTCCTAGGAAGTTCTGTGTCTATTCCCCCAATACCACCCAAGCAGGGAACCGCCCCCAACTGCACTCAGTCCTCATCTCCTTTCCTGGACCAGTATTCAACTTGGAGAAAACAAGACAGGGCAGACTTCCTCTGCCTAGGCCCTCCCACTCAGAGCTCAAGGCTACAGGGAAAAGGCAGCAGCCATTAGTTGACCTCATCAAAGCCACTGTTCCAGTAGGTCAAGGAAGAATTGAATAGGAACAAGGGAATTGCTCCTAGATAAGCCACCTCCACCCCACACTGCCCTGAGACTGACAACTGCTGTCACCAGGACTCACAGTGGGGTTTGGGGGATAGGGGGGTGGTCCTGACTGGTCCCAATCACATACCTATGTTCATAATGCTATCCTTGTCTGGGCTGAAGAACAGCCAGTCATAAAACAAAGCCAGCTTGGCATTGGAGGCAGCAACATTGGACTGGAAAAGAAAAGGGGAAGGGCTAGTTCCATCAGTCAGCTCCTATCTTACCAGAGTCCCCCCCCCCCCACAACCCGGCCAATCCATCTTTGAAATTCAGTTCCCAGTCAAAGATGAAGAAGCCTATCAGGGTGAGAACACACACGTCTATTGTACGGGAACTGGACTGGGTTTCCCTGGAGCAGCAGTACACATGCCTAATCGCCATTAGGAGAGCAGCATGGGCACACTGATAAACTGTGAGTTGAGGTGATGTTTACAGTAGCCTGCAGCTGTCTTTGCTGAACAAGCAGGGCACCTCCCTAGAGACCCCTAGGAATGGCCTGCTGCCTGAATCAGCACATTCCAGGGAGTCCATAAAATGGGGGAGGGGTGCAGGATGTTTAAGAACAGTGTCACTAGCACAGAAAACATACTCTGGGAAGGAAATGGCTCCTTTAAAACTTTTATGTTTTTAGGGAAAGAAAGTATCGAAAGCTGATACCAAAGGTTATGGAAGTAAGTGTCTAAGGCAGTGACTTCCATCCTTCCTAACACTGTGACCCTCTCATACAGTTTCTCAACATTGTGACGATCTCCAACCATAAAATTACTTTCTACCTCCTAAGTTCATAACTACTTCATTTTGCTATTATTAATTGTAATGTAAATATCTGATATGCAGGATATCTGATACGGGACCCTGGTAATTCAGTCCCCAGAGGGGACTCTGGAGATCACGGTGGTAAAGAGCTCGTGCAAAGGACTTAGGTTTTGTTTCAACACCAACATGGTGATTCACAACCACCAATAACTCCAGTCCCCTCTTCTAACCTCTAGACCTCCACCAACACAGACACTCACTCAGGCACACACACACATACATACCATACTATAAACAAAACAAACAAAATAAACAGGAGGCTGAAAGCCCTGAATCTGAATGAGAAACAAGAGGATTACCACATATGGATTCTAGAAGCAAAAAGGAAAAACAAAGGGAGGCCTCCGACTCAGGGACCCAGGGTTCCTTAGGGACCTAGGGAGTGACTCCTCAAGAATCCAGGTTTTGAGCTGACATAGTGGTTGGTGCACACCTAATTGCAGATCTTATGAGACAGACCAGAGGCCTGTAGCTCAAGGCTAGCCAAAGCTACATAGTAATATCTTGTATCAAGCAGACAACAACAGAAATCAGGTTTGGGGGGCTTGACAGTAAAGAAGATGATTAGCCCAGCCAAACCAAAGCTTAGAGCAAGGACTAATACCAATTTCTAGAGACAAAGGGAGAAAGGAAAGAGCCTGGAAGGTCCATAGGGTTCAGGTGGCTTTGGAATGAGAGGTGGTGGGAGTCCAGGAACACGCTAGAGGAACACGCTAGAGGAGCTCCCCACTCAGCAGTCTCTGCCGTGGCATGGCCCTTTACCGTGCATGTTGTCAGGAGCCAGCCAATGATGGCCCATCGGGGCAAGATATCAGAACTCAGCACTTCGTTAGAGGGGTGGACTACCCCACAGATGTATCGAATGAGGTCACAGCGCAGAGACTGACTGTCAGGGGTTGAGAGGTACTGGCGCTGGAACCAATCCTGGTATCGCTTTTGCTGGCCAAACCGCACCTGAGGAAGGAGGAAGTGGAAAGGAAGGTGGGATGGTGAACAGAAGGAAACGAGGGCTTGACTTGGATTCATGTCCTTCTGACAACTTCACTGAGCTCATTTGCTTCTTGATGCCCTCTCCTTTTGGGGGACATCCTGGTCTTAACAAACTAGCTTGCCTTGCATATGGGTGGCACACTCCTGCCACTGCCTGGAGCCACACTGGCCTGTAGCCCATTTCTGGCCGCTTACTCTTGTACTTGTCACTGATGCTCTGCCCAGAAGCATCCTCTTTGTCCTGTTCTTGAGCAGAGAATGTTCCCATAGAGCAAGAGCTATGCCTGGTCACCACTCTTGACACAGGACAGCCTCAACGTGACTATTAACCAAGGCACAAACTCCAGACCAGGGAGTAAGTCCTTTTCCAAACACACATCAGATGTTTACAAATAGTAACACTAGAGCCAGATATGGTGGTCAAAACATAAAATCATAACATAAACTCGAAGTTGATGTGGAAAGACGACCAATAGTTCAAAAACTGCACTACATAGTAAGACCCATTTTCAAACCAACCACATAACAACCAAATAACAGCACCAATGAAGGAGGATTCGGTATCCTCGTCTATTCCCCTCAGAAGACGTCAAATTAGATCAGAAAGGTTAACAAGATGCTTCTAGGTCAACAGTAAAGAGAGCCGGGGCAGCCACAGTGGCTGAACACTTGAGACTCAGCAAGTGTGACAAAGACTAAGTTTAACACACACGGTGTGATGGTTAACTTCATGACATAAGTAAGGTAGAGCGCCACTCTGGAAGATGGAACCTCTTCCATCTGGGAACATGTCCCCAGCAGACTGGCCTGTGGACAAGAAGGCTGTGGGGCATTATCTTGATTGATGGTTGATGTGGGAGGGCCCAGCTCTCTATGGGTGGTGCCACTCTGGCTGATGGTTCTTGCCATCACAGAAAGGCAGAGTGAGTTGTGAGAGTTAGCAAGTAAGTGGCAACCCTCCTCAGTTTCCGCTTCAGCTCCTCACTTCAGGTTGAGTTCCTCAGAGATGGACTGTGCTAACTGGAAGTGTGAGTTCTCTCCAAGTTGCTTCTGCTCACGGTGTTTTATCACAGCAAGAGAAACCCTAAGACAACATGCACACACTCCAAATGTGGCCTTTTGGACACAATGTTGTTTGTACTTCAGGCCATCCTGGAACTTGAGATCCTATGCCTCAGTGTCGTCATGCAGGGGCTGACCCAGCCCTCTTACAATCTCTTTTTTCTTTCGTCTTCTTTTTTGGAGACAATCTTACTATGCAGCCCTCGTTGGATCTGAACACATAAACATCTGCCACCCCTGCTTCTCGTGTGCTGGGATTAAAGTGCATGTCTCCATGTCCACTGGTTTTGTGTTTTTAAACACAGGGTGTCATGTAGCCCAGGTTATCTTTGAATTTGGAGCAGCTGTCCTTCACTGGCTTTTTTGTGTATAGATTATCTGCAGGTGCATCCACACCTCTGTTTTTTAATGTTTATGTGTTTTTGTTTTTGCTCCTTGTTTAGACAAGATTTCTGGAGAACCTCAAATTTGTGGCAATCCTCCTGCCTCTGATCACAGAGGCTGGGATCACAGGTATGTGCCATCACAACTAGTTACTAATTTAACTGTAACATTTGGCACATAGCTACAAGAGGCAGCAGGGTCTTGGCAATTCTGTGTTGTCTTGGGATCTGAAGGGTGGCTACAGAGGAGTTGCCTACAAAGTCCACTAAACACAGATTCCACAAGCATCCTCAGAGAGAGGAAAACTACAGTCCTAAGACTGTTTTACCATGCTGCAACCATGTTTGGAAAACAAAAGGCATACACCACAGATAGATCCCCTGTGTACAATCACTGGCATGGCCGCTTTAAAAACAAAACTTCCAAAGAGTGAGCATTCTGTCTTGCTTATTCAACACTACGCTTCTAATTTTTCCTTTAAATCTCTTTATAGCATTGTGCAATGTGCAAGCATAGACTGAACCAAGAATAGCATCAAAAGGTGAGGGATATCTACTTAGTCACTTTCGGGTGGTGACTAACACCTGACACCTGTAACTCCTCTTCCTATGCACAGATGGTCTCACCCTCGATGTCATGAAGAGGAGCTTCGTTTCCATGTCTGGGGTTAGACGACAGGCTAGAAATTTCCGGGATGTTCTTGACTGAAGTAACTGTAGGATACCTGAGCCAAATGCAGAAGAGAAGTATGAAGACCGGAGAAAGGGAAGGCACAAGACAAAACTAGGCCAGGTGTGGTTTAACTCAGGGCCTATTCTAAGACAAGCCCTAGAGAAGGCCAGCAAAGGCAAACAAGGTAGCTACCATTCACACTGACTACAGAGGTTTCCCTCAGCTGGCCTCCCAGCTACCTATCATTTTATAGTTAGAAATAAGTGGGGAATTCAGGGGAAATATGGTAAGCGCTAACCTGACTTTCTCTCACTCAGAGTGACACTATGAGATCCTAGGACCAATGTGATTGTGTGGCACAGCCATAATCACTGCATCAGAAAGACCTGCATCCGAATCCTTCCTGTCATGTATTAGGTGGCCTTCAGCAAGTGACTTAATCTCTCTAGACCTCACGTTCCTGTGTAGAAAGTGAAGCATTCATCTGAAGGGCTGTACAGACAATTAAAGAGCTGGCACACCCTCTGACAACCCGACACCTGCTTAAGCTATTAGCCGCGTATCACACAGTAGCACTGTCTTCTCTTTGTCCTCACTTCCCAGGTCCTAGATGACAGCCTTCAGCTGTGTACACACACACACACACACACACACACACACACACACACACACACACACACATTTGTGTTGTGCAGAACTGTTGGAGGTGTGAGGGGAAAAAATAGAGCTACAGAGTTGCTGTTCAAAATACAAAAGGATTCTGGGAAAGTCAGAAGGACAAGAGAAAATAAACAAGGATGCACACACACACCGTTTAGGGACATTTCTTTTTCTTTTCCATAGCTCTAGAACTCAAACTAGGTGCTTTATCACTGAATTACATTTTGGGGGCCATCTCTTCCAGGACACTCTGCTGACTCGGCTTTATGAGTTTGTCCTCTGACTGGAGGCCTGGTCATCACCTTGACAGGGAACAGTGGGAAGGAGAGGCCAACACCGTCCCATGATTGTCCTTTAAATTTCTTATTTTTATTTATTGTTGCATGTAATGTGGACACACACAGGTCATAGTGGGTGTGGAGGGTCAGAGCACAACTTTGGGAGTGAGTCTCTCTTGAGGCGTTGAATGATTTCTTTTTTTAGGAGTAATGGCAGCTGAAACCAGGCATGTAGGCCCTAGTCAGAAACTACATGAACTGTTCTGAGCTTCTGTCATTCCCATACCCAGCTGAAACTGGCATAGTGAGTCCTATCTCAAACTTTCGCTGACTAATAAAATCTCTTCTGGGCAACTTCTGCCCCTTCAAACCCAATCAGGACATACAAGGACAGAGCACACCCAGGTGCTTACTTACCTGTAAACTGAGGACTCAAGGCCTGAGGGTTATGTATGATATCTTTCCAAAGCAGTTCAAATTCTGGTATCCTAGCAACGTTCTGAAGTAATCTTACGAGGTCCCGGCCAATCATCAAACATTCCATGAACTGGATGGGGTGGGGATTGGAGAATGGGGAGCAGGAGAGAGAACAGACACATGTATCATTCCCCTTCTAGAAGAAGGACAAAATAGCATGTTCTATGGATGACAAAGAAAATGTCCAGGTTGGAAAGAGGGCTCAGCGGTTAAGAGCACTGTCTGCTCTTCAAGAGGTCTTGAGTTTAATTCCCAGCAACCACATGATGGCTCACAACCATCTGTAATGGGATCTGCTGCCCTCTTTTGGCCTGCAAGCATATACACAGGCGGAACTCTGTACATAATAAACCTTTAAAAAAAAAAAAAAAAAAAGGAAACATGCTATACAGGGGCACTAACATGATTCTTCTGGAGCCAAGGGACTGCTCAGGGAAGAAAGGTGGAGGATGGGGACCATCACAAGGATAGAGGTGCCTGGGAGGAGCTGAAGCCATGCGGACGCTTGCATCAATCAAGTCTCCTCTCCTCCCTTTGATTCAGTTCAAGGGAACTGATTCTAAAAGTATGGGGCTGGGGAGTAGCACCTATATACACTACCCCAAAGTTCACTCTGTCCATCAGGAAAGACAATTTGTGATAAAAGAAATAATCTGTACCTGAATGGTCTAAACAATACTGATTAAAGGTCTGTGCCTATCCAATTATGGGAATGCATCTTGAATTTTTTTTAAAAGATTTTTATTCTATGTGTATCAGTGTTTGCCCACATGTATATATGTGTACAACATACCTACAGAGGCCTGAGGAGAGTGCTTGGTCCCCTGGAACTGGGATTACATATGGCTGTAAGCCACCATATAGGTGCTGAGAACTAAATCCAGGTCCTCTGTGAGAACAGCACTTGTTGCTAACTACTGAACTTTATCTGATGTCATCTGATATTTCTCTTAATGAACTTTTCCTATGTAGTCAGTGTCTTCATAGCTTAGCTCTAGAATATCTCTTGGGAGAAACTACAGTAGATAACTCATAACCCATCCAAGTAAACACACTAATACTGGGGAACTGGGGTTCATGTAACAGTGGGAACACAATAGCTGCTATCTGTTGTACAACAATGTAAACCGAAACTGACCAGAAAAGCCCTGAAGATGCCAGCATTACATATGACATTTCTAGGAGCAGGGGGCATTCCACTCCGATTCCCTGTCCTTTGCTCCTGAGCTCTCTAGAGATGATGACCACACCACATCAGAACCACCTGCACCTCTAACAAAGGATCTCTGGCCTAGAAGCATAAAGGCCACAGAGATGCCACATCTTAGCATCACTTCCTCATACTGTTTGTCCTGTTCCCTTACCCGTTCCCGAAGCAGGGAGATACAGAAGTCAACTTCCTTCTGCCGAAGGGTCTGGAGCTGGGCGGTCCCATGGTGGTCCACGATGAGTCGGAGGTACGTGTACACAGCCATGGCAATGAGGATGCTGCTCTTCAGTACCCACTCCCTGCAGGAAGGGATGGAGGCGCTGCACCTACCTCTCCGAGACCTCCTCACCCTACAGGGCTGTACCTCATACTCCTGAGACAATCGCATACTGAGAATGGCTTGTCTTTTGAGGGTTTCACTCTGGATGTTATTTTCCAACTATCAGTTGATTAAGGAAGGTAAAGGTAACTAATTCCCTTCACCAGACAGATACCCCACAAAGGTAGATAACAAATAAAATCAGCCTCTTAGAACATAGACACAGTCACAGCTGCCCATAAATAATTGTGCTTGTTAACTCATTCAACCGCCAAGGCATATCATAGATGAATGGTGTACGTCAGGCTTGGGAGAGAGGAAAGCTATGTTTCTCTTGCTGAGATCTGTCAGTAGTTCTCTCTCTCTTTTTTTTTTTTCTTCTTTTTTTCGGAGCTGGGGACTGAACCCAGGGCCTTGCGCAGCAAGCGCTCTACCACTGAGCTAAATCCCCAGCCCAGTAGTTCTCTTAAGTGGGATGTAGAGGCCTCTGGGGATTTTCTAGGACCTTTTCAGGAGTTCTTAGAACACATTGAGCTATCCTATCCCTCTACCAAGGTTATTATTATAGCCAACCAAACCACAAACCTTTCCCTGGCTCTAACCACTGACCCCACCCTCAGAAAATGAGTCATCTACCCTAAACCAAAATCTGGAAGGATTGGAGAGGGAGGGGGCAGCTGATTTTAGATGGCAAAGCGCATTTCCCCAGAGTTTCAAAATTTCCCTGAAAAACAGAGTGATGGGGT
Organism: Rattus rattus; assembly: GCF_011064425.1. NCBI lineage: Eukaryota > Metazoa > Chordata > Mammalia > Rodentia > Muridae > Rattus > Rattus rattus. The sequence continues at coordinate 63,211,546 of NC_046156.1, read as the reverse complement.
TGGGGATTTAGCTCAGTGGTAGAGCGCTTGCCTAGAAAGCTCAAGGCCCTGAGTTCGGTCCTCAGCCAGAAGAAAAAAAAAAAAAAAAAAAAAAAAAAAAAAAAAAAAAAAAAGAAAACAGAGTGATGAAAACATTATCTGTGTCCAGCTGCTTCAAAAGGGTCCCCACACACCACTAATGCTGCCTCTAAGTGCCAAGTAGTTTGTAATTGCTTTGACACCCCTGCTGAAAGGCAGAGAACTAGAGGAAGAGTTTAATTACTATAACCAGGCAACTTCCTGATTCAGGAAAAGTAATCAAGCCATTTAATTAACTAAAAAACCACGGCCTTTTCTTTTCTTATGGTATCTTTTTCTTCTTTCTCTTTCTTTTGTGTACATGGGAGCTGTTTTTTTGAAACACAGTCTTACTATATAGCCCAGGTTAGACTCGAATTCAGAGTAATTCTCCTGCCTCAGCCTCCCAAATGCTAAGATTGTAGACATTCACTACTAGGCCCAGCACTGTCCTTTTGTTTCCATAAAATGGAAATGCTAGCCAAGGACACGAGCTTCCTTTTACCCGTTAGAAAAACAGGATGGGGAGCTAGAACATAGTTTTAAATGCCAAGGCATTCCCTTTCACCAAAAATGTGAAGGGGTCAGGCAGCAATGTGGCTGCCATGTGGCACCTGCATGGGAAATTCAGCTTTAAGGTGTGGCTAAAACGGAATTCGAACAGAATGAGAAGAACCACTTTGGAGGAAGGTTACTGGCAGAGGTGAAGGACAAATGTGCCACTAGGACGGTTTAATGAAGAGAAGAGGAAGTAAGAGCCTCAAGCCAAAGGTAGCAGAGAAACACAGAAACCTAAAGAGAAGCAGAGGCCAGGTAAGAAACTCCAAGAAGGGGCTGGAGAGATGGCTCAGTGGTTAAGAGCACCGACTGCTCTTCCAGAGGTCCTGAGTTCAATTCCCAGCAACCACATGGTGGCTCACAACCATCTGTAATGGAATCTGATGCCCTCTTCTGGTGTGTCTGAAGATAGGACAATGTACTCATATAAATATAATAAATAAATATTTAAAAAAAAAAAAAAGAAACTCCAAGAAGTCCATCGCTAGTGTGAAGACTCTGGTCCCAGGTCAGCTGCATAACTGGGTCGAGGCCACTAGGTGGCACTACACAGCAGGACTGGGCAGAACATAGCTTTCTCCACTATGAAGAGGACCATTCTTTTAAACTGAAATGAATATGAACAATATTAGGCTTCTCAGTCATTTATCTACTTGATGTTCTTACTCAGAAAGAGATGCTAAAAAGAAGTGATACCAAAATTGAGGCCATAGCCTCAAGAAGGGGCCATAAGCAAATTTACATACTAGAACAGCCCTTCACTTGTTGGGGAAAAGGAGCCAAAGGTCAAATGTGGCCGCATGTAACTTTATAGCAGGATTCTCTGCTCCCTAGTCACCTATATTGCCCCGTGCCATTCCAAAAAAGAGCATGTGCTGGACTGAGGCTGGGAAGGGAGGAGAGGTACCCCAGGCTCATGTGGTTGGCTGCCCCTCAGCTGAGCTCATTTCCCTCTCAGTCCCCCCCAAATATAAACATTCCAAGGAGGTCTGGGTCAAAAATAAACCCTTATCAGATGAAGCCAGATGCTCTGGGCTCTGAGATATTTTAGCAAGCTCCTTCTTTCCCACTCCTTCATCTTTTGGCATTAGTTCCTCATCTGCCACCATCAGGCTCGGCACATCTTCCCCTTGCCTCAGAGTACTTTCACGCCACAGAGGAGCCTTTCTTCCCCAAGTCCCGTACTCACACCCAACACAGCTGTATCTGGCTCCCACCCCACCCTTCATGGTAGACTCTACCTCTGTTCCGTCAGGATATCCAGAACACTTTCTGCCAACCAGATATTTTTGGCTGTAACATCACCACCTGATTTCAAGGGGGTAAGAGGGGGAAGAATCAGAATCCAGTAGCTCTAATTAGCAACTCAGCTAATCAAATCTCTTCAGTCATCCTGCTGGTCTACTATGCCACCACTACTGCCCTGAATGTTAGAATACACCATTCTCTCTTTTAGGATTTAACATTTTTCCCTTTGCCTTAAGAAAGGGAAAGTATGTTCTAGAACTGCCCCCTCAACAGAGAGGATATTGTTCTATCCACCAGATCTGCAGAGGTAATGCTTTGTCCTTGAAAGGTGATGTCTGAGAAAAACAGACCTTAGAAGCCAAAGGTGGTATCTGAACCAGGGCCTGAGAGATGCAGGCTGACAGTGCTGCAGTCTGGTGTCTGAATGCCAGGGGGGACTCAGCATCCGATAAGCTAAGGATCTTTGGATCTTGCCACTGAACTCCCTGGAGCAGAATTAAAATGCAGTGTTGCCAGACAAAAATATTGGGATGAGAAGTGGGGCTGGGAGTGTCAAACAGTTAAGAAAGTGCCAAGAAAGAATAAAAATAAATATTCATCACACCAATGCTACTCATTGCTCTGGGTCTCAGTGAAAAAATTTCAATGCTCACCAAGTTGCACAAAGGTTAGGGCCACACACATGAAGCAGTGGCATCTGTGTTAGAGAAAGCCCTGAAGAAAAGGCAGGGCAGAGCCAGGTCCGATGGTACACGACAAGAAGCTGTCACAGGAGGATTGCGGTTGTTAAGGCCAGCATGGGCTGCAGAGCAAGACTTTTTTTTTATTTAAAAAGAAAAAATGAGAGAGGGTGGGAGGGTGGAGCTGGGCACGGAATACTCCAGAGGTGGAGTGCCTACTAAATTCACAAGGCTTTAGGTACAGTTCTTATCACCACAGGAAACGAAACAAAACAAAAACCAGGCACCGATGGTGAAAGAGCTACAGAGTTGGCCTCATTTTTTATCTATTATTAATACTTTGTTTTGTTTCTTGTTTTTATCAGGAAAACAAAACACAAGCAGTCTCAAAGCAGGAGAGGTGGCTTGAGGAGACCTTTCTCATATTCAGTGTTTCAAATAGATGTCATGGATGCCAAGATTAAAAAAACCCCTAAATGTCAGGGACTATTCTGTGGCACTGTCCCTCAGACTAGCTCCAGTTAGATGCCAAAATCACCAGGAACCCAGTGTTTAGAACAGGGGTGGAGCCAGGGAAAGCAGAAAGGCAGAAAGCAAATGGCTTCACTAGATTATCTCTGAATCCCTTCCTGATCTAGCATGCTTCTCCAACTCCAGAGAGATGACTGCTAACACAAACCAAATACCTGGTTAGGTCTTAATTTAGCAGGAAAGAAATCAAGGCAAGACTACTAATCTAAAAGCCCCCTGTGACTTTCCAATCCATTTTTTTTCCTGCAACATATGTGGCCGGGAGATATCGATCCCTCCCAGGGTCCTACCCCATCACTTGCATTCCTCACAGGTACTCGACCATTTTCACTGCCTAGCCTTATCTCTGGGCTCCTTCCCTTCTAATGCTCGAGCTAACAAGCTTACCTGCAATCTGCTTCATAAATGTCATGCAAACACCATCAGCTCCCAGAACTCCACTCTTTACTAGTTCCCGAACCAACCACACCAGCTAAAGGAGAGAGAGAGACATTCAGAGCAGATATGTGAGCTTGGAAAAGGAGCCAACTCAATTGTGTTACAGTTTGGGTGCACAGTGACAGAGCTGCACCCCACCCTCTCTTTAGAAGGTTCACCTTCGTCTACACCTCTGAGCTGTTTTCTTTTCGTTTGGAGTTGGAACCTGAATCTAGACCTTGTGTGTGCTAGGCACGTGCTCTAGTGACACTCCAGGGTTCCCCTTCCCCACTTTTCTTTCTAGTCTTACCTGAGTACGGCAGGTATCTTGCAACTTCAAGTACTTCTCCATAAGTAGCTGGTTGATTTTGTTCAGGACAATGTTCATACCATCACGACTGACCAGAGCCAAGTCCCGGTAACACTGTGAAAAGTAAGGTTTGTGAGTAGCCAGTGAGCTAAGATGTTGACCCAAAAGCCACCATCCAGCCCTGACCATCGCCTGCACAGCAACACAAGGACACTGAGAGGCAACTGAGAGAAAATGGGGCTCTGCGTTCTCCATTCTTTTCCTACAGGGCTCCTCCACTCCAAATTTACCCTCTTCTGCCTCTTGGATTAGGGAAAAAGGATGAAAAGATTCTCTAATAAGGCAAGAAAGTCTGCTGGGCAAAGTCCTAGTCCTGTCCCTGTCCCCCAACCTCCCTTTTCAGGAAGTGTCATACTGTTTGATGCCACAAGCTGAGCAAACCCAGGTGGAAGCCATCTGTGTTTTATCTGCCAGTAAAAGGTCACTGAAAAATGGGTTTGGGTGAAAGTCAAAAAGAAACCCAGAGGTGTTTAGATTTGCTGTAACCCAGTCAGATGCAGCAAAGGGAATATAAAGGGATCAGGGTCTGGGAGAAAGAACAGAAACAAAATTGTACTTTCTTAGCTTGCTGTAGTTGTACATGCCTATAATCCCAGCATTTGGTGGTTAAGAGAGAGAAATCATAAGTTCAAGGGTAGCTGGGCTACTAGGTGAGACCTTTACTCAAAACACTTCCTTTTATTTGAGACAGTCTTACATTGTAGATCAGACTGCTCTGGAACTTACAAAGTATGGCCACCTTCTCAGCCTCCTGAGATCACAGGTATGTACGACCACAGCTTCTCTTAGTCTCACAACCACCACCACCACCACCACCACCACCACCACCACCACCACCACCACCACCACCACCACCACCACCACCACCACCACCACCTAAAACAAACCACAAACCCTCATTTTAATCTGTATGTGGTCAGAGGAAAGCTCTGTGTGGTAAGTGTTTTTACCCACCCAGTCACTTTGCTGCTCCCAAACTCAGTTTATTAACTAAATGACTTCCTTCGGTTCTCTTGAATGACCTTTGCTTTTGTATTGATGGGTTGGAGGTGGGGTTTAACATCCTCACCCCTGGGGGGATAAGGAAGAGTAGAAGTTTCCTCTGAGTCACCATTTCCCTTCCCTCAGACCTTTTTCTACTCTGCTTCTTTCTTCAATGAGGCCAGGCCTTAGGGAAGCTCATTAGCTGCCTTCTGCACCTGCTGAGTTCTATCCTGTCATGGACTCAGCCAAAAGGGTAAAACTTAGAGAGATATTAGCATCTTAACTAGACAGAAACTTCAGAAGACATCAGGAATAACAATAAGCCATGTGTGGAGGTACAGGCCTGTAATCTCAGCACTTGGGAGGTAGGAGGAGGATCAGGCATTCAAGGTGTTCAACTACATAGAAAGTTTGAGGAGTCTGAGTCAGGTGAGACCCTGTCAAGAAAGAAGGGCGGGAGGGGAGGTAGTGACACAGGATCCTGCCCCTAACCAAGAATCTATTTGCAAGTAATAGCTGCTGGCAGAGGGAAATTATAACAGCGTCACTGGGTGTGCCAACCACACACCACATGCTGGCCAACAATGAACAGACTTCGTGTTCTTTTATTATGGGGATTTTTGTTTAATTTCTTTTGGCATTTTTTGTTTTAGTGGTTTTTTTAAATTATTTGTTTTGATTTTCATTTGTGTGTATGGGATTTCTCATTCGTTTGTAGTTTAGAAAGGGTCTCCACACAGTTCTGGCTGTCCTTGGACTCACTAAGCAGAACAGGCTGACCTGGCACTCAGAGACCCACCCGCCTCTGCTCTCAAGTGCTGGGATTAAAGGCACACACTACCATGCCCAACCTTCTATTTTTTTTAAAGATTTGTTTATTTTATGTATATGAGTACAGTAGCTGTCCTCAGACACACCAGAAGAGATCATTAGATCCCATTACAGATGGTTGTGAGCCACCAAGTAGTTGCTGGGAATTGAACTCATGACCTCTGAAAGAGCAGTCAGTGCTCTTTTGATGAATCATCTTCCCCTCCAACCCCTCACCCCCTGCCATCATTTTTTTTTTTTTTTTGGTTCTTTTTTTTTTCGGAGCTGGGGACCCAACCCAGGGGCCTTGTGCTTGCCTAGGCAAGCGCTCTACCACTGAGCTAAATCCCAACCCCCCTGCCATCATTTTATGGTTTTGGTTTTTGTTTTAGAGAGAGAACACACATAAAATTAGGTAGGTAGGGATATGGGAGGAGTTGGAGAAAGAGAAAAATGCTCAAAAAAAAAAAATGAAGATGTTACTTATTTCCTGTATTTGAACAGGTAAGGAAGTAGGCTCAAGGAGTGAGGAGGGGAGGAGAGAGAAGAGGGAGGGTGGGGAGGGGAGAGGGAAGGAGAGGAAGGACAGGAGGGGAGAGGGGGGGAGGGAGCCTGTCTGGGATATTGTAAGATGGAGAAAACCAGCATTACAATGCAGATGGTGACTCACATCTATAATCCCAGCCCAGACAGACACATGAGGAAACCCTGTCACAAAACAAAACAAACAAACTAGGCAGCCTAATTCCTAATTCCACCCTTAAGCACCTCACACAAATATGAAAACTAAGAAGACTGCCAATGATGAAGGAAAGAATTATGACAGCTCAGAAATGACCCCACTTGTAAACTCTCACTCACCCTAAGCATTCTAAAGCATGGCCTTCAGTAGCAGCCGCTCCTCAGCCTTGGTGGGAAGTGGAGCTCCTACAAGACACGCTCTCATCACACTTCTCACCCCTTCTGTCCACAAGTCTAACTGATCTGATGAAAACAACAGAGAGCCTTTGCGTGCCACAGTTTCTCACACTCCAAAGAGAATTCATCCTTTAACTCTATCTAGGGGTAGGTTGTTGAGAGATTAAAAACAGAAATCACAAAGGAAAAAAAGCACAAGGCAAGGGGCCCAGTGAGCTTCTGCATACGTGCTGGCTATCAGGGAAGTATGTTCTGGAGACTCCCCATAGGTAAGTCACAGAATGTCCTAGGGACAAGGGAAGGAGAGGTAGAAAGAAAAACCATGTTGAGTTAACCACACAAGAGCCTTGTCTGTTAAAATGAAAGATGAAATACCAGAAATATAGACAGACCCAGGACAGGGAAGGAGGACAAAGTTTTCAGGCACTTTGAGTCCAGAAGAAGAGCAGTGGCCCTGCCTGACTTCAAGCTCCACCAGGAATCTTTACCAATCTAACTACTCATAACATGGAGCTGGGTACCAAGAACACCACAGGGCCTGTGCTGCCAACTGTCGAAACCTCTGTGCCAGTTTGCTGACTGTTTTGGAAGAAGAGCATATGGGAGGAAAGACAAAAACACGAGGAGAAACAGACAAGAGCAGAGGATCTTAACGGAAAACGACAGAGTGGTAGGGAGACTGCCCGTTAGTCTGACCCTGCTGAGAATGTGACACAGCAACACTTGAGCACACAGGCTGCCTGCAAAAAGAGCCTAGACCCAAAAAGGCCTAGGAGTTTAGGAAAATCTGAGGCAGAGATCTGGGCGCTGATGTTAGCACTTTTCCAATTACCTTTTAACTGACAGCCAGAACCTGTAGGGTTTAGATCCCAGCTTAGCCTCTGTTTACCAGTTCCTCAAGCATATACTTAATTCAGATACCACAAAGGAAGTAAATAAAGTCAAAGGTTATACAGCATCTGTGAAAGAGTTATCAGAGGAAGATTAAGATGGATGAAGCCCATTCATGCCTACTATACTCCACCAACACCTTATCTGCATTCTTTCTAAATTTACTATCTATGTGTACACTGTGCTGTGCATGCAAATGCTATGGGACATGTGTGGAAGTCAAAGGACAACTTTCTAGAATCTTTGTCCCTTTGATTCTGCAGATCAAACTCAGGCCACCAGGTCTGCAAAGCAAACAAGTTTACCCACTGAGCCACCTTGCCGGCCACTTACCTGTAGGCATTCTCTAGTTTATGTGTTTAATCCACCATACTCCACCCACTGACAAATCTAAGACCTGCTTCTGAGCACAGGCAGAAGTTCCCCAACTCACCCTTTCCTTGGCAACATTCTTGCCTCAGTTTTCACAACTACCTTTACCATCCATGCTTCGGAGCTCTATGCCCATAAGATTCAGGAACAAGTAAACCTTAAATCCGACCTGGACTTCTGTCCAAAGGCAGAATGAACCCCAAATAAACCCTTAGAAAACAGTCCTGCTTAGAGCTGATGATGATACGAGGTTTGAGATCAGTCCGTATCAGCAACTCCCACCAGGAGCTTCTGCCCACCAGGAGAAGGATAAAGAACTGCGCAGACTCCTTCCACCACGGTCTGACCCAGCTCAAGGTCTCAAACGACTGACAGATCCTCCTAATTATAACATGCTTGCCTGGAGAGGCCTGACCTAGGGAGCCTCAGGTAGAGGATTTGCTTACAAAATTGAGCACATGTGCATGAACCAGGTGCAGGCGTCCTCACTTATGAAACCCAAAGTGAGATGGCTACGTCCCTTGAGAGCACAGCCCTGTCACAGTACAGAAGAAGTAGAAAACGCTGGCTCTTACTAGACTCAGTGGCCAAACACACGATACATATTTACAAAGTAGAACTTTGTGGCTTCTCAATGCCAAGCCGGAAAGAAAAGAGAGAGCAGACACAGCCTGATCCCCTCAGAGGCTCACTGAGGTCCGACTTAGATTTCGCCTGAAACAAGCTTTCCCAGAAGGCAAGGCTAGTTTGCACTGAGATAACTAGTGTGATGCCTTAGAGGCCAGTGAGGGTGTCAGACCCCTGGAACTGGAGTTATAGGCAGTTGTGAGCTGTCATGTGGGTGCTGGGAACTGCAGCTGGGACCTCTGCAAGAGCAGTGAGTGCTCTTAACCACTGAGCCCTCTCTCCAGCCATTTCTTTCTTTAAAGATCTAGTTATTTATTTAACCTACTGGTTTAGTACTTGATATGAACTCTAAACTGGCCTTGAACTCAAGGCAATCTCCAATCTTAGCTTTCCAACTACTGATATTACAGGCAGGTACCACCACGCACAGTGTGTGGGGGTGGAAGAAAACCCATACCTCACACAAGCTACACAGCACTCACATGAGCTATAGCCAATCAAATTTAAACTTCTTCATTGTATATGTTATTAGAGAGAGAGAAACTAGACACCTTTTGGGAGTCAGTCCCCTCCCTCTTCCATAAGTTCTGAGAGTCAGACTCAAGTCATCACGGTTATGTGGCAAGTGTGTCTAAGCTATCTCACTGGTCCTTAAGTCAGACTTTAATTATACTACTTATAAATCAATGTCATCCACTTATCTCTAAAGATCTGAATGACAAATTCAGTGTAAAATGAAATCCCAACACTTGGGAGGCTGAGGAAACCAGAGCTCAAGGTCGTCTTGGAATGTCTCAAAAAGAGAAAAAGGAAAGAGGAAAAGAGCACAAATAGAAGTCTACCTAACAACAGTTGGAAATGACTGGTGTCTCCCTGGGAAAGCTAAATGTGTTATGGCTCCCATTCACAAGCACCCCAACCTGCACCAGAGAATTAGGAAACAGCAGCTTCCCATGCCCATGAATACTTTGTTGATGTAAGCATCCCTGTCAGGATACTAGGAGCATCCCGTCTGTATCTCTGAGAATGAGTGTCCTTTGGTTATCCCTGAACAAATGACGATAAGGCTAAATTCCAACACTTTATGGAGGGACTGAAGTCTAGAGGAGGGGAGAAATCTACAAAGCCAGAGGGGTTTCAGACCAAAGAGCAGGACACAACGGTAGGCAAAGAACACAGGGAAAGGCCATGGACCAATTCCCCACACTTCCCCCTCTGTCAGATAGCTCCAGCCAGATCCAAACCAACTTTAAAAAGATACAAAGTTGCTGGGAGGGGGCAATCTGAAGAAACAGAAGACTTAGTTTTACCAAGAGAACAGAAGCTATCCGGCCTGGCCCTGAGCCTCGCCGGAACCTCTTCTGTTTATGAAAGACCAGGGTGCTTCCTGGCAATACACTTAGGAAGTCAGACTCCACTGTTCTCCGGTGCCTTCTTAATTATTACATTAACTCATTTAATCTAAAGGTTACATGCTACAATTTTAAGCCTGTTTTCTGTTCCTTTGCCAAAGCAGAAGCCACAGACTACAGGTCTTTTCCTTCTGGGTAAGAACTCCCATGAGCTTGGCTGTCCTCCATCCCCTCCATATCCCAAATTAAATGCCAATTTTGAACTTTGTAGTCTCACACCTGAACTTTAACCCTCACGTCTTTTTCTCCAACTGCCTTTTTTTTTTTCTTTCTTTCTTTCTTTCTTTCTTTTTTTTCAACTGCCTTTTCTTGCCTTTCAGCTTTAGTATCTGGGGACAGAAAAGACTCCAGCCAGAGACTAATGAATTCACTGAAAATAAGGGACTTAAGGACACATTTAGAGAACCAATTGATTCAGCTCTTATCCAGAGTGTGATTGCTGGGCAGTGGTGGTGGCTAGTGCATGCCTTTAATCCCAGCTCTTGGGGAGGCAGAGGCAGATGGATCTCTGTCAGATCGAGGCCAGCCTGGTCTACAGGGAGTTCCAGGACAGAGGGGATACAGAGAAACCCTGTCTTGAAAAACCAAAGAAGAAAAAAGAGTGACATAACTTGAGTTAATGAGGTCCCTCGATTTAAATGGCTTCACGGGAAAAGGTGCCTTACCTTCTGGGCTTGGGCAGGCTCAGTGAGGACAAGAGTAAACAGGCCTAGGCAGATCTCCTCATGCTGGGGAGGTCCTTTGCACACCTGGGAGGTGAGAGAGGGAAAGAATTAGCTGTCACTCACATGTAGGAAACACAAGAACAATTTTCATAGAAGTCTCAGGACTCTCAAAATGATGATTTCCGTCTCTTAATAGGAATGAGACACCTATTTCAAGAGAGGCAGGAAAGGAAAAGCTTTCTTTTTTTCTCTAATGACCTAAAGCTAGTAAGTACAGAGTGCTTAAGATGAGGAAAGCGAGGGAGCTGGGGAAATCCTGCAATGGAGGCATAGCCACACCACCCACAACCCCAAGAACCTCTGGGACTCCAACACAGAAATGGTACCTGGTAATTTAAATAATATCAAGTAATACCTAAATATTTATTCTGTAAGATTTCTATACATTATTTTTAAACGATTTTTTTGGTTAACCTACAAAAAAATAGGATTCACTACAGTATTTTTATACATCATTATTTACATTTTTTAGATTTATCTTGTATTTGTACCGTATTATATGTGTGTATAATACATGTGTGTTGTATGCACATGGTCAAAGACGCCTGAGGTGGATATTGGGTATCTTTTCTACTCAATCTCTACATTTACTTTTTTTTTTTTTTTTCGGAGCTGGGGACCGAACCCAGGGCCTTGCGCACTAGGCAAGCACTCTACCACTGAGCTAAATCCCCAACCCTTACATTTACTTTTAAAATCGAGTTTTTCACTAAATCTGAACCACACAGGTTCGGCTAGGCTAGCCAGCCAATGAGCTTCAGCCCTGCCACAGCCCACTCTCAGGCCAGAGTCACATGCATCTGCTGCTGTTCTATTAAGTGACTGCCAAGGACGCATGCTCAGATCAGCACGCTTGCTCAGCGGGCCCTTACTGACTCATCAACCCAACCACATTACCTACATTATTCTTCACTAACTAATTAGTGTGCTCTGTGTGCACCTCTGGGAGTCACAGGTCAACCTGTAGAAACTGGTCCCTGCTTCTAACACATGGGTCTCAGGCAGGCAGTCAAGCTTGGAGGCAGACATTTTTACCCACTGGTCATCTCATCAATTGCTATATATAAATTCCTCACATGTGCTACTTAAAATTACCTCACTGAGAGGTAGAAGCTAAAATGTATGTAAGAATGATTTGCAAAAAAAGAAACTACAAAGCAAGCATTTTTATTTTTTATTTGTAACTTAATTTATGCCTGGCATTGGTGGTGCACACCTTTAATCCTAACACTTGGGAGGCAGAGGCCTCTATGACTTAGAGGCCAGACTGGTCCATAGAGTGAGTTCTAGGATAGCAAGGGGTACAAGAGAAACCTTGTCTTGAAAAAACAAAACAAAAACTTTGTTTAATGTGTACATGTACACATACGCCATGTTGCATGTGTGGTGATCAGAGCGTAAGTTGCTACAGTGATTTCTCTGTTGTGGTTTACAACACTTCTCACCTTTTACCACGTTGGTCCCAGGGGTCAAACAAGCTGTTATACTTAACAGCAGATACCACTCACTGTCTGTTGAAACATATCGCTGGTTCTATGACTTTATATTTTTTTTCAATCTTGTAAAAAATTCTTGCTAGGTGTGGTGGCACATGCTTTTAATTCCAACACTTGGGAAACAGAGACAGGCAGATCTCTGTAAGTTCAGGACAGCATGGTCTACAAATCAAGTTCTTGGTAAATAAACAAGAATTTACAAACTGCCAAAGAAAATCAGTGGACAACTCTTGGGAGTCAGTCCTCTCCTGCCATCTTGTAGATTTCAGCAATGAGAAGTCAAAGTTACCAAGGCTGCATACAAAGCCCCTGACCTACTGAGCCACCTAACTGGTCAATAACTGAGCTTTTCCATTGTTATGAAGTCAGGTGAGATGGCATGACCCTGCAGTCATAGCGCTTAGGAGGCTGAGGCAGAAGGGTCTTGAATATGACACCATCCTGGATTCCATACTGTTTTCAAGGGCACTGTGCATTATACACTGAAGTGTGGTCTCAGGAAAAAAAGGCTCCAAGAAACAGACAGACTCTAGTAGTGAGAAAGTAAAACTGATAGGAACCAAGACGCGAACTCAGCCCCTTAAGTCTTAGCCACCACCTTTCCACTTTCCTATCTGCATCTCACAGCTTTTCCCAAGCAGAATGAATATAAGGAGGACATGGTACTTACATATGCATTGAGGGCATCGTTGGCTTCTCTCTCGGAGACACCAGCAGTCATCGATGTGACAATACTCATACACCTTTCCAACCTCTGGGGGGAGGGATGAGAACAAATGAAGAGCGCATCATAACACTGCCTATGAAGTACTTTTGTCCCCAAAACATTTTAAAAATTCAAGCTTGATCATCCTTCTACTATGCTTTAAAACAAAAGAAAAGAAAAAAGGAAGGAAGGAAGAGGAAAAGTCTTCACGTAGAATGGCCACTAACAAATGTGGAAAGAGCAGTAGTGCAGTGAGAGCTGATTTAAGCTAACACTACCCATGTGTACTAAAGCTCGTTGGTTATAACTTCTGGAAGAAAAACTCCAGAGAGAAGTAATACATGTAGACAGCCTGGAGGATGTTCTCTTAACCAAAGCTACAGTAAACAAACTGACCCCATTTGCCCCTAAGAAACACTAGGAAATCAGGTGTAGTGGCATATGCTATAGTCCCAGATACTTAAGAGTTTAGGACGGAAGGGTGACTTTTGAGCCCAGGAGTTATGTATAACCTAGGCAAATAGTCAAAGTCTAGTCAATAGTCTGTCCCAAAATAAGCAGACAAACATGGAGGTGCACACCTATACTCTGGACACTCAAGAAGCTGAAGTCGGAGAATTTTGAGTTCAAGGTCTGCTTAAGCTGCATAGTAAACATTTGCATAAATTTTCTTTAAGTTTTAAATAGAAAGTTACTAAAAAACAAAGAATCTTAATAGTCAAGCATAAGGTATAGATCTTGTTTTCTTGTTTTCTTTCTTTTTTTTTTTTTCTTTTTTTTTTTTTTCGGAGCTGGGGACCGAACCCAGGGCCTTGTGCTTGCTAGGCAAGCACTCTACCACTGAACTAAATCCCCAACCCCGTTTTCTTTTTTTTTAAAGAATAATTTATTTTATATGAGTACACCATAGCTGTCTTCAGACACACCAGAAGAGGGCATCAGATCCCATTACCGATGGTTGTGAGCCACCATGTGGTTGCTGGGAATTGAACTCAGGACCCCTGGAAGAGCAGGCAGTGCTCTCAACCACTGAGCCATCTCTCCAGCCTTTGTTTTCATCTCTGACTTGAGCAAACCAACTTCATAAGAATTTAAGATTGGGGGAAGGGGGAGGGAGGTATGAATCAAATGGGGAATGGGGGTCAGACTGGGAGGGGGATGAAGTCTGGACTGTAAAAAGGATTAAAGAATAAAAATAAATTTTTAAAAAAGAATTTAAGATACAATCAAAGGTTCTGCAGGCTTTTAATCCTGGCACTCAGGAGGGAGAGGTAGGTGGATCTCTGAGTTCAAGGCCACTCTGGTCTACATGGTGAGTTCCAGGACAGCCAAGAGCTGCATAATGAGACACTATCTCAAAAAGGAGAGAGACAGAGACAGGGAGAGAGAATATAAAGTGTTGAGTAAATCCAGGAATTATTGTTATATTTTGCATGCTAAAAGTAAAAGTAAAAAGAAGGTCAAGCGAGATGGCTCAGCAATCAAGAGCACTGTTACTCCTGCAGAAGACCCAGGCTACTGTCACCATGCTGTGGTGCTTCTCAACAGTTTCTAACTCCCGCTCCAGAAGATTCAGTGCCCTCTTCTGGCCTCCAAGAGCACCAGACATGCACATGGTGTACAGACATACATACAGACAAAACACTCATACACATTAAATAAAGAAACAAACAGAAAGTTTAGGGGCTGGAAAACCTCTCAGTGAACAAGCACTGGCAGCTCTTTCAGAGGACCTGGGTTTACAGAGGACCCAGCACT